>NC_058414.1:105864744-105881160 GCF_002201575.2 Neomonachus schauinslandi | reverse complement strand
AGAAATGGACCCTCAACTCTATGGTCAACTCATCTTTGACAAAGCAGATAAGAATGTCCATTGGGGAAAAAAGTCTCTTCAACAAATGGTGTTTGGAAAATTGGATAGCCACATGCAGAAGAATGAAACTGGACCATTTCCTTACACTGCACACAAAAATAGACTCAAAATGATTGAAAGACCTAAATGTGAGACAGGAGTCCATCAAAATCCTAAAGGAGAACACAGGCAGCAACCTCTTCGACCTCAGCTGCAGCAACTTCTTCCTGGAAACATTGTCAAAGGCAAGGGAAGCAAGGGCAAAAATGAACTATTGGGACTTCATCAAGATAAAAACCTTTTGCAAAGCAAAGGAAACAGTCAACAAAACCAAAAGACAATGGACAGAATAGGAGAAGATATTTGCAAATGACATATCAGATAAAGGGCTAGTATCCAAAATCTATAAAGAACTTATCAAACTCAACACCCAAAGAACAAATGATCCAATCAAGAAATGGGCAGAAGACATGAACAGTTATTTTTCCAAAGAAGACATCCAAATGGCCAACTGACACATGAAAAAGTGCTCAATATCGCTCGGCATCAGGGAAATCCAAATCAAAACCTCAATGAGATACCACCTCACACCAGTCAGAATGGCTAAAATTAACAAGTCAGGAAACGACAGATGTTGGTGGGGATACAGAGAAAGGGGAACCTTCCTACACTGTTGGTGGGAATGCAAGCTGATGCAGCCACTCTGGAAAATAATATGAAGGTTCCCCAAAAAGTTGAAAATAGAGCTACCATACAATCCAGCAATTGCACTCCTGGGTATTTACCCCAAAGATGCAAATATAGTGATCCGAAGGAGTACGTGCACCCCAATGTTTATAGCAGCAATGTCCACAATAGCCATATTATGGAAAGAGCCAAGATGTCCATCAACAGATGAATGGATAAAGAAGATGTGGTATATATATACAATGGAATATTATGCAGCCATCAAAAACAAAACAAAATCTTGCCATTTGCAATGACGTGGATGGAACTAGAGGGTATTATGCTACGTGAAATAAGTCTATCAGAGAAAAACATGTATCATATGATCTCACTTATATGAGGAATTCTTAATCTCAGGGAACAAACTGAGGGTTGCTGGAGTGGTGGGGGGTGGGAGGGATGGGGTGGCTGGGTGATGGACATTGGGGAGGGTATGTGTTATGGTGAGTGCTGTGAATTGTGTAAGACTTGAATCACAGATCTGTACCTCTGAAACAAATAATACATTATATGTTAAAAAAAAAAAAAGAAGAAGGAGATAGCAGGAAGGGAAAAATGAAGGGGGGTAAATCAGAGGGGGAGACGGACCATGAGAGACTATGGACTCTGAGAAACAAACTGACGGTTCTAGAGGGGAGGGGGGTGGGGGGATGGGTTAGCCTGGTGATGGGTATTAAAGAGGGCACGTTCTGCATGGAGCACTGGGTGTTATACACAAACAGTGAATCATGGAACACTACATAAATAAATAAATAATAAATAAATAAATAAATAAATAAAGGGGGGAAAGTTAAGCAGCAGAAAAAAAAACACTTTGTTGCTACAAAATGTTAACCATCATCTGAACTTTCAGCAAGTTATAACCACTGATCACAGATCACCATAACAAATATAATAGTAATGAAACAGTTTGGCTGTTTCACTGTGCAAGGAGGCCTAGTGGGAGCCAGAGCCCCCCAGGGAGGAGCTGTGCAGCAACTGGCACCCACCAGGGGAGGGGCAGTGGCAGCGGCTGGAGCCAGGACAGGGGGTGAGTGGAGCCCCAAGGCTGAGTTCGCAACGAAAATGAGCACACAGAGCAGCTGCCCCTGGCAGGGGGCAGGCGCCTCAGTCTCCCCGCTGTGCCTGGACCTGGGCTTCCTCTGCTCCAGCCTCCATGTACTTGCACTGCTGCAGCAGGTGCTGGGGCGGCTGGTGTGGGCCCTGATTGTCCAACGGTACCACCTGTACCTGGCCTATGGCTGGGTCATGTTCATTGCTGTCTTCCTCTGGCTGGTGACAATTGTCTTCTACATCCTCTGCCTGTTTCAGCTGCATGTGAGGTTGTATATGGTGCCCCGGCCGCTGGTGTTAAAGATATTTAATGTGGGCACCACC
This sequence comes from Neomonachus schauinslandi, assembly GCF_002201575.2. NCBI lineage: Eukaryota > Metazoa > Chordata > Mammalia > Carnivora > Phocidae > Neomonachus > Neomonachus schauinslandi. The sequence continues at coordinate 105,879,018 of NC_058414.1, read as the reverse complement.
ATTCTTGACATTACGGCCTTCAACACCTGCTCTGCTGTCCTTGAGCTGAGGTTCCTGAAGGGCACCCTGCTGAATAACCATTATACAGTTCCCTCTTTATTCGCATGTTTAGTGATGATTGCCCATGGAGTGAGTGCTTTCTTCAGCTTCCAGGCCTGGCAGGGCGTGGCAGAAATGCAGCCACCAGTCACCTGGCTGGTGGCTACACCCAGACCCTGCCATAGCCAGGTCCCATTGTGGGCCGGCCCACAAGCCAGGGGCCTGAGACCTTTGTAGAGTCAGCCTGGAAGGGACTAAACTTGCTCTGCTCTGCTCATCAGACTCCTGCTCACCCAGCATTCCTAAGGCATCAGGATCCCTCCTCTGGTTTGGCACAAGTCTGTGTGCACATGGGCTGGAAAGAGGCCAATGGATGACAGCGCCTGCCTATCCCCCACATTTAGTGGAAGGTGAGGGGGTATACAGGGCTTTCAGTGTCTCTGCTTTGTCTTTAGTAGACAAAGGCTGGGGCCCAGACTTCTCACCAACACTAAATACACTAACAAGGACTCCAGACCTGCAGCCCCTGACCCGCCACAGAAAAAGGTGGCAGAGTGCCCATCAGACTGGTGATTGCTCAACTGCATGTAAAAGACTCCCCTCTTCCTGATGTGTGTTTATCTTAGTCTTTGTGTCCGAACTGCAGAGCATGCTCTTGGATCCTGTCTGATTCCCTAAAACACAATTCTGATTTGACCCTCCCCCAAGCCAACAGGCTGCTTCTAGGGAGACATTTGTGGAAAGAGGGTTATGAAGCACGATCTTCTTTTCCTGCATTTCAAACATACCAGTTATTTAAAGCAATGGGTTTTAAGCAATTTCTCAGTGATGAAAAATCTGGCCAAGTTTCCCTCCCTCATCCAAGCCCTTGTTTATAATAATCCCTTTGGAAAAAGCTAACAAAGCTGACTGCTTCCCTGACATGAAGGAGGGAGGGAGTCAAGACTTTGCCTGGTAAGTTGTCCCATGCTTGGTGGTGACTCTGTTCTCTTTGGGTTTTTTTTTACAAAAATAAAGATGGAAGAACTTATTTGGAAAAAAGATGAAAAATCTTGAAACATTGCAAGAAGTACCAAAATGTGATACAGAGACATGAAGTGAGCAAATGGTGTTAGAAAATAATGCCAATAGACTTGCCCAATGTAAGGTTGTGTAAGGTTGCCACAAACATCCAATTTGTAAAAAAATCGGCAGTATTTGTGAGGCACAATAAAGTGAAGTACAATAAGCAGGGGTGTGCCTGCAGCTGATTCAGATTTCGATTAGTGTTTGCATGGTGCATTTTTCCCTTTTCTCTTAAAAAAAAAATGCACACAATTTGTCGGCTAACTGAACATAATGAAAAATAAAAAAATAACCACTTTTAAAAAATTGAGTTATAATAAGTAAAATTCACTCCTTTAAGTGAACATTTCTGTGAGTTTTGACAAATGCTTATTGCCATGTAACCACTGTTAATACCAGATATAGAACATTTCCATCAACCTCCAAAATTCCTTCCTGCTCCTTTGTAGTCAACATCTCCCTCTATCCCCAGGCTCTGGCAAACACTGATCAGTTTTCTGTACCTAGTGATTTGCCTATCACAGATGTCATGTAAGTGGAATTATAGAGCATGTAGCCTTTTGAATTTGCCTTCTTTCACCTATAAGAGGCATCTGAGATTCACCCATGGTATTGTTTGGATACTATTACAATAAACCACAAAATGCCAGGAACTTAACACATTGAAAATTTATTTTTAACCCAGTTAATTGGTACCTGAGTGGGTTTCTGGCCATCAGGAAGAGGGGAGTCTTTTACATGCAGTTGAGCAATCACCAGTCTGATGGGCACTCTGCCACCTTCAGCTCTTGGCTTTCAAGGATGCCCAAAGTGTCAAGATCCAGTCATTAGATGGGAAAAGAACATGGAGCATCATGCATGGAAATTTTTATGGGGAAGGGCTGAGAGTAGTACAGATCATTTCTGCAATGTTTCTTTCCAAGAACTAGTTCACACAGCCAGGCCAAGGGCAGCTGAGAAATGGATACTATTCTCAGAGTATCCACATTGGGCAGCTGCTTCCTTGGACAATCATGGAAGGGAGAGTGTGAATTGAGGTCTACAACTAAGTTTCTCTACAACACTAGTGTATGGTAGATACCCAATAAATTTATTAAGTGAACGAAATGCTTTCAATTTCAATTTTGTGGTTCTGGGAGAATTTCTTAAATATTTGCACATGTGGAAACAATTTGAGTTCTAGGTTATTTATGGATCACTATAGAATATATATGTAATTTTTATTTAAATTATTTTATGAACATATATAGAATAGGTTTTAATCTGAAATTATAATCGTGAGCACTAATAGCCACAAAAGAGAGCTGTCAAGTCAAACATAATCAATTGGTTCTGAGTAATTTAGGTTGATATTCATTTACTCCTTATTCATTTATTTTGCCATCTGCTAATACTTGCAAATACACTAATGTTAACAGGTACCAAAGGTTTAAGAAAAAAGTGACAAAAGAAGAATAAAATTGAAAACTGTCAAGCTACTTGCTCATTATTTTTTCAAATGAAAATTTGCTCATTTTTGGTGGTGGAACACTTAGAACCAGCTAGCAGAACATCAGTGTTCCCTAAGACCACAGTTTGAAAAATCACTGGTTTTGTGGAATATTGGGTCCTAGGAAGTGAGGTACAGGGCTGGTCACAGGAGAGAAAACAGAAAAGATCCAGCACAGCTGGACATGTGATCAGAGTAGACTTGCCTGAGAGACCCAGGAGAAGGTCTAGTGCAGCAGGGACACCCATGCTAGCTTGAGGTCTTGGGACCAGTACAGAGAAGGTTACCTCTGGCTTTGCCTTCTGTCCTGAGCCTAGTCTTCAGTCCTTAATTGTCTGCTGGACATTGCCACCTGGATATCCAGTTCCATTTCAAATAGAGGTCTGAAACTCGTCTCTTTTACTCCTGAAGCAGCATGCCCTCTAGCGGCCCCATCTATAAACAACGTTGGAGTCTTCCTTCTACTACTACTACTACTTCAAGCTTGAAGATTTGGCTTTTCCCTTTCTTCCTCCACCCTGCAAGTGCTCAGACCTCATGCCTCAGCAGTTCTGCTTGGTTAATGACCTTCCAGTCAGTGTCTGTCTCTCCATTCTCAGTGGGCAACCTGGTCCTTGCTCTGAGATGCTCCCACTCTAACGTGCATGACAGCCTCCCCTGATCTGTTTCCTTTCCCTCTGATGAAGTCTGTGTTTCCCATTATATTCATTTTTTAATTTTTATTATTTATTATTTTATTTTTTATTATGTTCAGTTAGCCAGCATATAGTGCATCATTAGTTTTTGATGCATTGTATTCTTCTTAATGCACATTAGTATATTGAAGAGACTGGGATAACTTGCTTAACTATGTTTAATTTATTGTTTCCCTAATTTTAAACTATGGATGTTCCCTTGTTTTTTGATGGTACACTTATTAATAATCCAATGAACAAGTGTTCTACACGATACTCTGGGATGTGACCCTTAGGACAAACTCTAAGTTCTTTGGTTTGACATTAAAGTCTTACCACAAACTTGTCTTTTTCTCCTGTACCAATTTCATCTCTCATTATTCTGGTCTATCTCACCTTTAAGGCTTAGCCCAATTTTGCCTCTCCCTTCAGGGACACCTGCCTGCTCTGTCCCGCAATGTTGTCTTTCTAAGACTCTTGTGTTCCTCTGTCTCAACCACTCATATGGCACTTCATTTGTAGGATTGTTTCATCTCCATCAGGGGCTGATAGCTCTCCCTCACTAACTAAACCTGACCTCAGCTCCAGCTGCAACAACCTCTAAGATTCAGTTACAGCCTGCATCAGTAGACTCCCTTCTCCTTTTTCAGGGTGACCCCTGAACAAGTCCACTGTATTCTAGCTCAGCCACTACCACCTGTGCCTCCAAAGACATGTGACTATTTCTGGTTCTTTCCATAGCATACCACACAGGAGCTCTGGGAACACCCACCCTCCCACCTCTTCCTGCTGGAGTTCACTCACATTGGCTGGATCCTCCCAAATGGAGGATATTCTCAGAGTCCTAAATGAGGACTGGGGCACACATCCCTATGTATCTGGCTTTAACCTCAACCTAACACCCTCCCCCGGGATTCCAGCATTTCAGCCTGGATGTGTATGGAAGCAGAAGCCAAGATATGAGCTCTGACTTCTTGCTTCTCCTCCTTCCCACTTTCCAGGCCAAAAGGCTCTACTTTCTTCCCCTTCATGTGAGGAGGCTTTTCTCTTCACTGTCTTCTTCTTCTCCCCAAAGTGGCATTTGCCCACCTCATTTCTTTGATTTCATGGAGACAGAATGACAGCTACAGGACATGGTCTTTATGGAGTAGAATTTTAAAAATACTACCAGTTTAATAGTCTCACAATATTAATGTGTAATGTATATGGCAACATTTATAAACTATAAAGTTTGCAAAATATAAGGGAGCATAATATTAATAATAATTATTTGGAGAAATTGGAAGTGGAGGGAAAATATTACAAATGTCTTTGCCTCTTGCTCAAGTCAGCCACCACTGTACTCTGGGCCCAGTCAGGACGATGGGGTGATTCTGTGGGCGAACTCCAAGTGTGCTGTCCAATATGCTTTGAAGTTCCTAAAAGCGACCACACTGTCACATGGAGTCAGATGCCAGTGAGCCTGTGTGGCTGACAACATCTGTGGGACCTGGGAAAAGATGTTTCTCTCCATTCCAGTCTTGTTCTTGAACATGCCATCCCAGGCCTAGGACCTGCCAAAGACAATGCTCAATGCTTAAGTTTTGGAGATTCTAACTCGAAAGTCAGAATGAGCCTCTTTATCCTTTGTGTATCACTAAAAGGAAGCAGTTCTCTCTGTTACAGGGACATTCTGCCCTGTCTGGTAGAAGTTTTGTCCCTGGCACCTCATGTCTTATTATAGGAGCACTGAAGCCAAAATGTCTAATGCTTGAGCCAAAACAGAGATTTGCGCCAAAATACCTTCCACAGCCAAAGCTCAAGTTTCTGAAGAAGTAGATTTATTTCACTAAAATTAGCATCTTTCCAATTTAGATCACAATCTGTAAAGCATTTACCGTCACAGCCTGAAAAAAACAGGACCAGGTTGAATTTGGGTTGCTTAGTGAGAAGTGGTCAGCTCTTCCCAAAAACTGACCAAAGTTTTCTAGGGTCATGTGATGTGGATAGACCTTCTTCACATAATAAACTCCTAAAAAAGAAGAATCAGAAAGATCTCAAGCACATCCTTAATTAGCTCTGGACTGTGGCCCCCACCTGATGAATTAGTCATCCTTTAATTAATGAACTCAAAGATTTGCTGAGTTTGAGGATGTGCCAAGCCATAAGCTAGGAATGCAAAGATGACTAAGACAGGGCTTGTCTTCTGGAATATTCACAGTCTGATGATCAGCAGAGGAATGCAACTCAGGAGCAGAGTGTTGTTATAGAAAGAGGTGCAGGGCAATTTCCTGAACTTTGTTCCCATGGCTTTTGTACAGCACTGCAGACTTAAATCCATGTTAGGTTCAAATTGCCCAGGAATGAAGCACTTCATTCTTGTCATCTCAAGCCCATAGAAATTCCAGGAGTAAATGAAGTTTACCTGATATCCAGCAGTTTGTTTACTTGGTGTTTGTCTTAGTGAATATTCCTCTAATTTTGGAATACATGGACAAATTTTTGGAAACATTTTGGTTGGTCAAACAAATCATGCTCAGGGGCTAAATTCAAAGGCTGGTGTGGGACCCTAGGAGGCAACCTGTGGTGTGGCCCCAGTCCCCAGGTACCTGTGGGTCAGGTGTCACAGGCTCGGGTGGCTCAACAGAAACCCCTGATTCTGAGCCCCCCAAGAAACCATTAGACTGGCCCCTTTCTCCACAGGGCCTGTTAAAAATCCCTTGCAGGTCACTGAGACTCTGTTACACCATCTCCAGACTGGTTCTCCAAACTCAGCAGCCACTCTGATAGTTCAAGAGTCTGCTTGAACTGGGAAATGGGCGGTAGAAAAGCCACTCTCAGTTCTTCGTCATTTACGTGTCACAAGCCTGAGGATGAAGATCAGTTTGCACACCCTGGGCCTGCATCATCCTTAGCGGGAACTTTCAAATCCATGGAGGGCAACTGCCACAACCTTGACATCATCAACCTGGAATGGGGAAGGGAAAGGCCCCGATGGCACCAGTTGTGTCATCTATATTCCAACCACGGGGTTGCACACAGGTTGTTTTTAAAACTGACCAGTGTCCAGTGTAGTCAGGACATCATTTCCTCCAGGTGATCAGTAGCTGACAAGGAACTGGAGAGTCTATTAACTGCTGTCCTCTCAAAAACCTGAGGAATTGACCTCCACTCCTGCTTTTCTCCTTTTGACTAACCCATTATAAGAACTTAACAAAATGAAACAGCAGCCTACAGAATGGGAGAAAGTTTTTGCAAACCATATATCAGATAAGAGATTAGTATCCGAAATATATAAAGAACTAACACAACTTAACAACACCATCAACAACAAAATCCAGACAATCCAATTTAAAAATGGGCAGAAGAACTAAAGCGACATTTTTTCTAAAGAAGACATCAAAAAGGCGACCAGGTACATGAAAAGATGCTCAACATCACTAATTATCAGGGAAATATAAAGCAAAACCGAAATAAGATGTCACCTCACACCTGTAGAATGACTACCATTAAGAAAACAGGAGGCAACAGGTGGTAATAAGTAATCTTGGTACCCTGTTGGAGAGAATTACATGGGTTCAACCACTATGCAAAACAATATGAAGTTTCCTCAAAAAATTGAAATAGAATTACTGTACAATCCAGCAATTCTTCTGGGCATTTGCCCAAAGGAAATGAAAACAGAATTTTGAAAAGATCTATGATCCCCTGTGTTTATTGCAGCATTATTCACAATAGCCAAAATATGGAGACAACCCAAATGCCCACTAAGGGATAGATGGATAAAAAAGATGTGGTACATATACACAGTGGAATAGTATTCAGCCACGAGAAGAGAAGATATCCTGCCCTTCACAACAACTTGGATAGACCTTGAGCACGTTATGCGAAGTGAGCCATGTCAAGCAGAGAAAGACAGGTACTGTATGATGTCACTTATATGTGGAATCTAAAAAAAGTTAAAACTGCTTTTAAAAAAATGGAGAGTAAAATGGTAGCTACCAGGGGATGAGGAGTGGGAGAGATAAGTGGGTGGGTACAAACTTGTAAAGAGTAGTAAGTAAGCCACAGAGATCCAATGCACAGTATAATGATACAGTCAGTAATACTATACTATAATTATACAATGTGATAAATACTGCTTCAATGGCAATCATATTACCGTGTATAAATATATTAAAGTAACAAGCAAAACACCATAAATTTACAAATTGTAACATGTCAAATTTATTAAGTTAAAAAAAGCTGAAGAGGGAGTCTGGCGGGCCCATTGTAAAGTTGTAAACAGCCCAGTACTCTGGGTCTTGCCCACTCTGAATGTCCCCAGGTATTTCTATTTCTTTAAAACTTTCTAACAGAAGGTCCCATAATATGTCTAATTATAAACCATTATTCTGTATTGAGTAATCCTAAATATTTAGGGTGTAAAATACTACATAACTGTAAACCACCAATGATTACAGAGTACCTACTTAGCTGTTACACATGAACATTGAGAGGAATGTTTTCACGTAGCAGGCCTGACATATTCCCAGGAAGCCCAACTTTCAGGTCCAGCTTCCCGACTGGGCACAGCTGCCCTTACTGCACCCTTTTGCCCTCCCTATGCAGTTCTTATTTCCCATATGGACAAAAGGCCACCAGGCCCTGCCTGGCTATCTTCTGAATGACCTTGTCCTGGTTGGGACAGATCTTCCATTGCCTCTTTATGGAGCTGGACAAGAGGAATCACATGTCGACTCTAGAAAGCTCAATGGCCTGCAAAGCTCAACTCTTCGTAAGGCTTACAGAGATATGTGCACCCAATGTAGCCTCATAAACCTAGAACTTACCAGGAATTAGAAATGAACTGCATCCAAGTGTGAAGAGTTAGGAAACAGGAACCAGAGGCTCCTGTGGAGATGGAATCAGGGTGTGGTGATGCCTCTCACAAGTGATAGGGGGAGGTCCTGTCAGGAGAAGCAGAGAGGTAATCAGGAACCTAGGTGTTTCAGTAGGAAGGTAAATAGAGATAAATGTTGGCAGAAGGCCTCAGAGAGTTCCAGGTACACATAGCAGGAGGATAGTCACTGAGATGAGGCAGGGCTGAACCTCCTGGTGGGGAAGCCAAGGAGGTCCGAAAGATGTGACTGAGGACCCAGGTCAGCTGACCCAGTCAGCTTCCACAGAGGTGAAGATTTGATCCCAGGAGCAAGACTGTTGTAAAGATTCCTTGGCTTCGTTCTGAGTCAACTAAAGAATACCCTTGAGTTCTTTAAATTCTCCAAGGCCAGAGTCAACTTTTGTCCCAAGTCCCACTGAGGGCAGACGTCAAGTACTCCCTGCTGCATACAAAACGTAGCCTTTGGCTCAGGAAATGGGGTTGGTCCTGACAGTCTCAGGACACTTTGCTTTCTTTCTAGGAGAGTTTGTAGTGTGTGTATGTGTGTTTTTTATCAGTACCAGACATCAAAATAGAGTTTTGATTACATCCATTCTCAAATGTTGCTCTTAATGAAGTCTTCTGTGAGTAAATGCTATATGGCACATGACCTCATAGCAGACAATTTTAGTTAAATTAGATTTGAAAAGAACATTTTAAAGGAGTTTAAAACTTAATTAAAGGGTTAAACAGGGATGAGGGATGTGTCCCCTGGCAATAACAACTAGAGGAGTTCTCTGGGCGCCCAGGGGAACTAGCACATTTGAGTCAACAGACAGAAGAAACAGAACAGCACCCTCCATGCATAAAACCATCAGGCAAAACAAGGGGCCAGGATGAATGCACTGGCACATAACACATTATATAATGGTATTTGTAAGACATAGAAAACAGTATAAAGATGAAAATAAGAGCAAACAGGTGACCACACATGCAGTTAGGTTAATAAAATATTACCAAGTAACTGAAGAGTCACTGCACACCTAGACATCTTCCTGCCTCGTTTCTGTTACCTTGACCAACTCCTTTGGGGATCACCACTATTCATCACTGTACCCAGACCTAATTCCTGATGCCAGGATGAAAACTCTCCACTAACCATCAGTGCCTCCTTTTTTTTTGCAGAAAAGGTTACCACTCTGCAGTTCTCAAACTTGAGTGTGCCTCAGAATTTCCTGAAGACATGTTAAAATGAAATTGTCAGGAAAACACTCTGAGCTTCTGATTCAGTAGGTCTGGGGTGGGGCCCAACAAGGTTAATTTCTAGAAGTTCCCGAGTGATGCTGGTGCTGCTGCTGGTCTGGAACCCACCCTGTGAGAATTTCTGCAGCATGGAAAGAGAACGGAGACAAATTGTTGCCCAGTGTCCAGGACACAGCTTCGTTTGGGGACCAATGCGAGCAGCCCAGCTGTGCAAATGTTTCTCTGGAGAAGCTATCACAGCTCAGCAGCCTCAATGGAGGGTTGGAGGAGGGAAGTGGGGATTTCATTTTCATTTCTCCACTCATGCCTTCAAGGTGGAAAGGGATCCATTAGGGGAAATAAGGACATGAGGATCGTTAACCTGTCAAATAGATTACTTTAAAAGAAATCATGTGCCAAATATACACAGACTCTGAAAACTTGAATGCATTTACGAGTGATAGATTACCAGTAGAATAGTAAAGGAATGTAGGGTGTTTAATCAACAAACCTAGCTTTTACAAATATTATAAGACTAATTGTCTGTCTACAGTTTGTCTTATGGGGAAACCAATGAAAACAAAATGCTGAACTGGATGAACTACTGGCCTGACATAATATCATAATCATGCTCTTAAGTTTTTGCAGAACATTTTTGGAGAGCACTAGAGTACATGGGCATGCTGGCTGCTTTGATGAAAATAACCATTTTACTTTTCTGTATCTCCCATTAGAGCAGGAAATTTGCTTGTCTTGCTCCCTACTTTATCCCAATGCCTGGCATATAGAAAGTGTTCAATATCTATACTTTTGAAAAAGCATTGGATAATAACAATAAAAAATACATTCCTGATATCCTAGAGCCCATAATGATGCAAATGAAATATTTGTAATATGTATTACATACACATATGTAATATGTATAACAAGTTACAAAGCTATGAAAGCTAAGCCAAAGCCCTTTATATGATGTTAGAACACAGAAATTGCCCCGGTGAAAGTTGACCAAAAAATTATAAGGCTTATTATAATCAAGGGGGAATGGCAAGGCAAATAATAACAATTGGTCAATGACTTTCAAAATTTATTGTGAAATATTAAAGCATACAAATGATGTAGTGTGATACAATAAATGTGTTCCCACAACTTAACTTTAAGAATTTAATATTGCCAAAACAGTGGAGGCCCTTAATGTAAACATCTTTAATCATTTTCTCTTCTCTCCCCAATAGAGGTAACACTTCATCTTGAATTTTATATTAATAACTTTTCCATCTATTTCTTTATACTTTTGCCAAGCATGTATACATTTTTGCATGTGATAAGCTTGTAACTGAATGGTAAATATATTCTTCTGGAAGATGCTGGGAAATTCATCCATATTATTTTTGTCTGTAATTTTATTTCTGTTCTTTTTTTAACCCTCCAAATTAGACATTATTACTGTCCTAGAAGGTTAGGATTTATTTAGATTTGCTTAGGTGTGGGTCAGTTTCTCTGCTTACCAGATATTATAGTTATAATATTGAATACTGATTAAGAGCTAGTTATTGTTGTAAAATGCTTTCTATGTACTAACTCTAATCTTCACAAAAATTCTGTAAGGTGGCTGTATTATTATCCTCGATTTACTGAAAAGGAAATTGCAGCACACAGTGGATCAATGACTAACCTAAGTTTACTGCCTAATATGGGCTACAACCAGAATCTAAGTGCTGTCAAATACATAAGGAAACAAGATACTATGAATGAAAGACAGAAGAAACAAAACAGACCAGAATTAAAGGCCTAAAATCTAAGATAGTAGAATTATCAATTTCAGAATATTTGATTAAAATGCTCAAAAGCCTTGGGACGCCTGGGTGGCTCAGTCAGTTAAGCGGCTGCCTTCGGCTCGGGTCATGATCCCAGGGTCCTGGGATCGAGTCCCACATCAGGCTCCTTGCTCAGCAGGGAGCCTGCTTCTCCCTCTGCCTGCCTCTCCCCCTGCTTGTGTTCTGTCTCTCTCTCTGACAAATAAATAAATAAAATCTTTAAAAAAAAAATAAAATAAAATGCTCAAAAGCCTTAAATAATAAAAAGAAGAATTTAGAAATATAACTAATAAATAAGGAAATGTCAAAAAATGACCAAAAGTTCTAAAAAATAGGGGGGGCAGAGCAAGATGGCAGAGGAGTAGGAGACCTGGATTTCGTCTCCTCTCAGGAATTCAGCTGCATAGGGATCAAACCATTCTGAACACCTACAAACGCAACAGGAGACCGAAGAAAAGAAGAGCAACAACTCTCTCATCAGAAAAGCGACCACTTTCTGGAAGGTAGGACGTGCGGAGAAGTGAATCCGAGGCGATATTCGGGAGGAGAGACGGCGGGGGAGGGGCCTCCGTCGGCCGCTTCTGGCAAGTGATAGAGCCGCGGAGCACAAATTCCGAACTTTTAGAAGTCTGCTCCGCCAAGGGACGTCACTCTAGTGGCTAAGCGGGGGGTGGAACCCTCCGGGACAGTGTGGTCTCAGGACCCTCGGGGTCACAGAAAGACCGGGGGTGCCTGAGTGTGGCAGAGCTCCCAGGTAACGGAGCAGGGAAGCCGGCTCTCAGCTCAGGGTTGCCATAAACCGTGATCCACAGCACAGTCAGGCCCCTGCTCCTCCAGCAGGGACCCAACAAGCGGCAGATCCGGGGAGACTCACCTTCCTTCCCCGGGAGGAGCCGCGTGGGAGTGCACCGCAGGGATCTGCTGGGTTTGGAGACTCCACCTGGGGTTGGGTGCCAGAGATAGAAACGCAGGGTCGCAGGCCGGGTGAGCACGGAGTGCGGCCGGAGACCGGGGAGACGGGAGTGACTGACGGCTTTTCTCTGGGGGCTCACTGAGAAGCGGGGCCCTGAGTTCTCGGCTCCCCCGGGGCAGAGATTGGGAGGCTGCCATCTTCACTCTCCGCCTCCAAAGCTGTATGGAAAGCTCGCAGGGAACAAAAGCCCCGGAGAGCAAACCCGAGCAGATTACTTAGCCGGGAGGGGGCAAGGGCGGGGCAATTCCTCCTCCGGCAGAGACATTTGGAAACCACGGCAACAGGCCCCTCCCCAGAAGATCAGCGAGAACAGCCAGCCAAGACCAAGTTTACTGATCAATGAGAACGGCAGAACTCCAGCGCTAGGGGAATACTGCACATAGAATTCATGGCTTTGTTACCATGATTCTTTAGTCTTTCAAAGTTAATTTTTTTTAACTGTCTTTTTTTCTTTTTTTTTTGAATTTTTCTTTTTCCCCTTTTCAAACGACATCTTATCAATCCCTTTTTTTAAAAAAAAAACATTTTTATTTTTCATTTTTAGAGTCATATTCTATCCCTTCATAGTAGTTACCCGTATTTTTGGCATATATATATAAGTTGTTCTCTCTTTAAAATTTTGAGAGCGTTTCTTCTAACAGATTAAAATATACCCTAAATCTCTAGTATATGGTGTTTTCTATTCCCTTGCCTGATCACATTCTCTCCCTTTTTTTTTCTTTTTTTAAATCCTCTTCTTTCTTTTTTCAAACAACTTCTTATCAATTCCTTTTATAAAATTTTTTATAATTTCCATCTTTACAGTCATATTCCATCCCTTCATCATATCAACCCTTATTTTTGTACATATATAAGTTTTTTCTTTCTTTAAAATTTTGGGAGGCACTTTCTTCTAAAAGACCAAAATACACCCCAAATCTAGTGTGTGGCACTGATCTATATACCAGCCTGATCATATTTGATCACATTCTGGTTTTTTGTTGTTGTTGTTGTTTTGTTTTGTTTGTTTTTGTTTGTTTTTATCTTTATCTTTTTCTTTTTTTTCTTTTTCTTTTTTCTCTCTTTCTGTTTCTTTTTCCACTGCTTCAGGTCTTTTCTGATTTGTTTAGAGTATATTTTCTGGGGACGTTGTTACTCTGCTAGCATTTTGTTCTCTCATTAATCTATTCTCCTCTGCACAAAATGACAAGATGGAAAAAATCACCTCAACAAAAAGAACAAGAGGTAATACCGACTGCCAGGGACCTACTCAATACAGACATTAGTACGATGTCAGATCTAGAGTTCAGAATCATCACTTTAAAGATACTAGCTGGGCTTGAAAAAAATATGGAAGTTATTAGAGAAACCCTTTCTGGAGAAGTAAAAGAACTAAAATCCAACCAAGGAGAAATCAAAAAGGCTATTAATGAGGTGCAATCAAAAATGGGGGCGCTAACTGCTAGAATAAATGAGGCAGAAGAGAGAATCAGTAATATAGAAGATGAAATGATGGAAAATAAAGAAGCTGAGAAAAAGAGAGATAAACAACTACTGGATCACGAGGGCAGAATTCAAGAGATAAGCGATACCATAAGACGAAACAACATTAGAATAATTGGGATCCCAGAAGAAGAAGAAAGAGAGAGAGGGGCAGAAGGTATAATGGAGCAAATTATAGCAGAGAACTTCCCTCATTTGGGGAGGGAAACAGGCATCAAAATCCAGGAAGCACAGAGAACCCCTCTCAAAATCAATAAAAATAGGTCAACACCCCGACATCTAATAGTAAAACTTACGAGTCTCATAGACAAAGAGAAAATCCTGAAGGCAGCTCGGGAGAAGAGATATGTAACCTACAAGGGTAGAAACATTAGAATGGCAACAGACCTATCCACAGAGACCTGGCAGGCCAGAAAGGACTGCCAGGATATATTCAGAGCACTAAATGAGAAAAATATGCAGCCAAGAATACTCTATCCAACTAGGCTGTCATTGAAAATTGAAGGAGAGATAAAAAGCTTCCAGGACAAACAAAAACTAAAGGAATTTGCAAACACAAAACCAGCCCTACAGGAAATCTTGAAAGGGGTCCTCTAAGCAAAGAGAAAGCCTAAAAGCAACATAGACCAGAAAGGAACACAGACAATATACAGTAA
>NC_058414.1:105855232-105864244 GCF_002201575.2 Neomonachus schauinslandi | reverse complement strand
ACCCTCACCCTCACCCCTCACCCTCACCCTCACCCCTCACCCTCACCCCCACCCTCACCCTCACCCTCACCCTCACCCTAACCTTAACCGTCAGAGTCCATAGTCTCTCATGTCTCATCTCCCCCTCCGATTCCCCTCACCCTTCATTTTTCCCAGTCCTCAACTAAGGTTAAACAATAATTATGTTTAGTACATATTTACTGTGACAGGAAAGGTGCTCAGTGCTTTGAGTGACTATATTTTCTCCTATTGTATTTTTTAAAACACTTTATGGAGTTATGATTGACATACAAAAAGCTGTACATAATTAATGTATGCACCTTGACCCTGAACCTAACCCTAATATATACTTAAGATATAGATTTAGAATATGGCTTACAAATTATATGATGGTTGTTAGGAGCTAGGGGATCCAGGGACCAACCTATTCTATTTTACTCTCCCTTCAATTTGATAGATTAACACATTCTGCCACATGCTATCTGGAGAGTGGCCACACGGGGGCAACAGTGAGTAAACATTAGGGCAAACCCCGCCACAAAACCAATTCCTCCTTCATCCTGTAAAACCTTGCTCGTTCAATGTTTACAGATCATTCTGAAGATTATTAAAAGTGTGACTTTGTTGAATTTTTAAAAAACCAAACTAATTCTTTGAAACTTAAAAATATAATATGTTTTTAAAAGTCTCGGAGTTGGCGAGCAGATGAAGACCCAGGGGCCTGGGGAAAGGCTGTTACTATTGAATATGTTCACATCTAATTAGGAAACAAGTATGATTTATAGCCCACTTATTTTCACAAAGAATCTGTGTCAACTAACAGTATTGAACCCACACAAAATAGTGCAGCTCAGAGGAAAACAAAATGAGAATCAACAGCCTCAAGAAGCAGAGAAAAAGCCACACCCAGGAGCAAAGAAGACATACCACTACAACTAGGCTCAGGCTGATTTGCAGCCTGTAGGTCCTCTGGAGCTAGAATGCCCCCAATGCCCCTGGGGGTCGCGGGTGGGGCAGAGCTCAAACCCTGATGCTGCACTCTTGTAACCAGTGACAGGTCTCCTGGTCACTTCCTCCATGAGATACCCCCCACCCCCTGACTACTCCAGCCTGCTTCCTGGAACTCCCATTCCTCTTTCTGACCCATTGTTTACTTTTCCCTTCACTTACATAGGATCTATCTATGTTTAATTACATACTATTCTGTCATTTAAATGTTTTTGTCATCTTCTCGGTGCACTGTACTTTGCATCATCCACCCTGATGTATAATCACTTGTTGCATTGCATGACTTAACTGGGGACTAGAAATACACTCACGGTGTCATGGGGCTAGTGTCCTGGGCAAGGTCTTCGCTAAGCCAGCTCATCTTGCAGCTGTTGCACTGAAGGCCTGATCCACACACTGCTGTTTTCGTGCAAGTAAGACAGCACAAGGCAAATTAGTCAAAACCTTGCATTTGGGTTCAGAATTGCTCGTGGCCCCTCAGCCACATCAAATGGCATGAGGGCACACCCTGAAGACACTTACTAGTCCACTGTTGCCCTAGGGAATTCCCATGGAACAACCACTGTGTCAAATGGGGGAACTCAATATGAGGGGGGAGGATGGGAGTCAGAATTCCTGAGATAGAATCCATCTTGGAGACTGCCTAGAACTTAATAAGAGTTTGTTACATAGTTCTTGAATGAATAAATAATCTAAAAACATTTCCTAATTTTAGAAATAATGAGCCTGAAGCTCAAATTAAGTGGCTCTCCTAAATTGTATTGGAAATCGGTAACAGAGCCGGACTGAGATCTGAGATCGCCTCCGGCATGATCCCCCAGACTACCTTTAGCTAGAGGCACAATCACCCATTTAACTTTTCTGGACTCCCAGGCTCTCATGGGACTCTTCATGTGGCATGTTCTGGGAACAAAGGTCATGTCAGTCTCACAGAAACCTCTTACCCTAGTTATAATGACATTGTGTGAAGTCAATGGAGTCCCAAGCCATAGGCCATCTCAGAGTTTGTCTAAAAAGATATGCTTGGTGGAAAACTCACATGATGACAGAGGGTAGAGGAAGATGGAAAAAGCTAGGGAACGAGGTGGTTGCTCACTTCACTTCTGGCTCCATATGACATGGTGGTGTCCAGCAAGACAAGCCTCCCCAAATGCCCCCCCCCCAGAGCCTTCACAGAACTCACCCCTAAGGTTTCAAGCTGAACTTCATACACAGGTCATGAGCACTCCTGACAGCTCAGGGTAGGATGACACAAGACATAACAAAGCCACAGCACTGACAGATGTATATTCATGGAGCAATGTATTTCTCCAAATATATTCTGAAAAAGGTTAAAAATTCACTGATAAAACATCAATATTTTTAATTAAAAAGAAAGCCATACATATCACAGAGTAAAACTGGTTCAATTAATAAATATTTATTGAGTATCTACTTTGTGCAAATGTATAGTTCTAGTCCTACCTGGGAGCTTGCAACACCGTAGGATATAATAAATGGACAAATGGTAGGAAGGAATGCTGGCTAAAAAGAGAACAGTGTGGGCAAAGGGGGCCATCATATTCAGATAGGCCCATTAGGAAGCCCCTCTGAGAAGGTGGCATTTGAGCCAGAGCCAGAATGAAAAGGACAGCAAATCTACCTGTGAGAATAACAGAGCAAGTACATTTTTTTATTAACTTTAAAGATAAAACATAAATGTCGAGATGTTTTGACTTAGATGCTCCTTTGGGACCTTTGGTTCTTCTCCCTAACTTTTTGGGATACATGCTTACCTTTCCTCACTGTAAAATGCTCTAAGAAACATGTCTTATTTAAGCATTGACATCTCTTATTAAAAAGCAAATAAATTAACCCTAGCTGATGATAGTCTTCACAGAAGGGACATAGGATAGTCGAACTTTAATGGTTAAGGAAAGCTGGCCCTGAATGGTGGGATACATCAAAACCTTGGGTGCCAGGAGTCTCCTCGTACCCCTGAGTGGGAGCAAGAGCCCTTAAAGCAGACTCAGCTCTGGAGAGAAGTGTATTTGCCTGGAATACTGCCTTCCCACCTCTAGCCACCCATCTCCAGGACTCCTTGCCCAAATATTCCAGCCTGTCTTGATGGCTTCCTTGTCTGAACTTTCAGATCTCACAGTTTCAGCATGTAGTGATTCTCTATTTCATATACATTTCCTGGGCATTCCCAAATGTGGGGAGACAATTACCCCTACTACTTTATACACATATTTTTTGATTGTTGGGGAAGAAGGAGGGAATTGTAGACCAAGACTGTGATGACCAACCAGGAAGAATTCCATAACAGGCCAAATCCAGGGCAGGGGAAAGGGATGGTAAAGCGGAACAGGTGGAGATTAGAATGCTGTTGGGCACTACTTTGGGAGGGAGTGGGATGGTAACTCTTTGGACTCTTGGGGCTCAGATCTGAAATGTGGGACATCTTGATACCATAAGCACAACCACTTCTACCTTTTATTTAGAATCAGAGACAGGAAATGCAAATAGTAGAGCAAAGGCTAGTGAGGAACAGCTTAGGGGAGACTCCATCTCTCTGGTTAATAGCTTCAAAAGAAATAAATTTGGGGCAGCCAAAGGGAGGAAACTGAAAGGTCACATTACAAGCTAAGAGGCAATGCTGTGCAATCTTTGGCTGACATGGATACAACAGAGACAGAGAGTTTTAGTGAAGGGGAGCATGGCTGATAGGCCTTGTTGTCTAGCCCCAGATGAATAAACTCGAGAGGCAAGGAGTGACACACAACTTCAAAGTATGTTACTCAACCAGAGGAAGGTGGTGAATGACCTCCAGCACAGACTCTGGGTTTTAGCCTTTTACTGCATATAGGAAAGCAAAGTTCAGATATAAAGACCCTTCCAGCTCTAAAATCTTCTGATCCTGGTCTCATACTAAATTCAATATTTGAGATATACTTTTTCTTATTATATGGTAAATTCCTTGGGATTAGGCACTTCTTTTGTATTGGGTGTGTAGCAAAAGACTGTAGATGACCATTCCACATTTTTAAAATGTCATCATTAGTCTGAGGAGTCTTTCATCTTGGGAGATAGAAAGGAGGGCAAGTGGCTTACCTTTATTTCTTAACATCGCATTGACTTTAATGGTGACAGAATATAACAAAACAAGTCAGACAAGTCATGAGCACAGTTTCAATAAGATAGGTTCTTTTTTTCCTGGAGTTCAAACCATTTTGGAGGTCATTATCTTCTTCTGCACCTACTCATTAAGAAGTTCCAGGCTTCCCCATTGCAATCTCACACTTTTTTGTCATATGTAATATTTCTTCCCCATTAGCTGACATAAGTGTTAATGAGCAAAGGAAAAGTAACTTTCTGAAAGGCTGAGTATCCATGGTATGGCAGCTGTGGTGGATGATTCTATTGCTGTAGCTTGAGAAGTGATGCATTCCCTCTGTGTTTCCTCAGAGGAACAGACACACATCTTGACCAAAGAGCTCTGGAGAAGATGCTTGGCATTTTCTCAGCTGCCTCCATATTTAGATGACATGTTACTCAGCGACACTCTGGACTTTGTATGACTCAGACCCCGCAAGGCCATTTACAGTGGCAGATTTTCACCTTGACCCATCTCCCAGTCCCTAGCAAAGTAGAAAGTAAAGTGTAGACCATTAGTCCAGAAATGGGCATACTCATCAGAATCACATCAATCTCTGAGGTTGCAGCCTAGAAATCTGGATTTTAAAAAAATCCATAGGTTATTCTCATGAGGTCAAAGAGACACAAGTTCATGCATCAGGATTTGGGACTATTGCTGTATGTCATGCAACAAAGACAGGTCTTTGTTGTTGCAACTACATCTGAAAGGAAACAATCCAGGGAAAGGTTGAGGTATTATCCCATAAATAATCACAGACTGAATATAAAGTTATATTTATAAATGGTGGGGGGAGTAGATCTTTTCAGCCAATAATTTCCAGCAATCTGCTTCAAGACATCTTCTGCATTTTGAATGGTGCTGTCTATATGAGTCATGTGATGCGCTGAAATGCTGGCAGCTCTCATAAACTTCCTGCACATAAAAATTTCTTACATAGTCTATGGTAAATGAAGATTCACAGTCTGAATAATCTTTTTTAAATCCTAATGTTAACCTATTACTGCCATGTCCAGAGATTAGAGATGAAAATAGCTGTAAAGAATCATTTTGAAGAGGCAAGATCAACCACAAAATTCTTTCCCTTGGGAAGTTCTTCAAAACTGATTTAAATTTTTGTCTATGGTTACTTATAATTTCCCTCTGGGACCAGGACCCACATACTAGCCTTTTTTTTTTTTTAATTGTCACAGCACTTAGCCCAGTGACTCTAAAAAAGAACTGCATTTTAATGATAATCATTGTTACTAAATTAAGATTATGATATTATTTTTATTACCATATACCATATTATTTTGATAAATAAAAGCATATAGCAATTAAGACATAGGGAAATAGATTATTTGGAAAGGCAGCCTCATCATAGATTGGATAAATCCTTTTTCTGTGGGATAGAAACATTGTAAACTCTTTGTTGTGTCTCTTTATATTCAGACAACTTGATACACTTAATCCTGAAAACTTTTTCAAATTTATCTTCTATTGATCCCATGATCCAGAGATTTTCAAAATATGGTGCTTTTGAAATACTAGTAATGAGGGTCTTCTCCAAACATTGGAAAATTCCAGAGCAACATAAATTCTAAACAGAAACGATTTGATTTGGAATATTACTTAATTCACTCATTTATTCAAAAGTATTACTTACAATATTCCAGACCCTTTAATAGGTAGTAGATATATCCACCCTTTAATAGGTACTGGATGAGTCTTTGCCATACTGTTGCTGAAGTTCAGTTAAGTTAATCAGGTATTACAAATACTTTTCCTCAGGAAAGCCAATAGAAGTTGACCAAATGCCAGGTGTTGGATATGAATACTTCTTACAGACCTCACCTCAATATTGGGCATGAGAGCTCTGATCCAGTGGATGATCAAATCTTGGAGAGTGCAAGGCCCCACTGACATGGCTGTCATAAGGTGGTTTATTGAAAAAATGGGGGGGCAGAGCAAGATGGCAGAGGAGTAGGAGACCTGGATTTCGTCTCCTCTCAGGAATTCAGCTGGATAGGGATCAAACCTTTCTGAACACCTACAAACTCAACAGGAGATCGAAGAAAAGAAGAGCAACAACTCTCTCATCAGAAAAGCGACCACTTTCTGGAAGGTAGGACGTGCGGAGAAGTGAATCCAAGGCCATATTCGGGAGGATAGACGGCGGGGGAGGGGCCTCCGTTGGCCACTTCTGGCAAGTGATAGAACCACGGAGCACAAAATCAGAACTTTTAAAAGTCAGCTCCACTGAGGGACGTCACTCTGGTGGCTAAGCGGGGGGTGGAACCCTCCGGGACAGTGTGGTCTCAGGACCCTCGGGGTCACAGAAAGACCGGGGGTACCTGAGTGTGGCAGAGCTCCCAGGTAACGGAGCAGGGAAGCCGGCTGCAGAGGTGGAGCCCAGGCGTGGGCTCTCAGCTCGGGTTTGCCATAAACTGTGATCTGTGGCACATTCGGGCCACTGCTCCTCCAGCAGGGACCCAACAAGCGGCAGATCCAGGGAGACTCCCCTTCCTCCCCCGGGAGGAGCCATGCGGGAGTGCACCGCAGGGATCTGCTGGGTTTGGAGACTCCACCCAGGGTCAGGTGCCAGAGATAGAAATGCGCGGTCACAGGCCGGGTGAGCACGGAGTGCGGCCGGAGACCGGGGAGACGGGAGTGACTGACGGCTTGTCTCTGGGGGCTCACCGAGGAGCGGGGCCCCGAGTGCTCGGCTCCTCCGGGGCGGAGATTGGGAGGCCGCCATTTTCACTCTCCGCCTCCAAAGCTGTATGGAAAGCTCGCAGGGAACAAAAGCTCCGGAGAGCAAACCCGAGCAGATGACTTAGCCGGGAGGGGGCAAGGGCGGGCCAATTCCGCCTCCGGCAAAGACTTTTGGAAACAACGGCAACAGGCCCCTCCCCAGAAGATCAGCAAGAACAGCCAGCCAAGACCAAGTTTACCGATCAATGAGAACGGCAGAACTCCAGCGCTAGGGGAATACTGCACATAGAATTTATGGCTTTTTTACCATGATTCTTTAGTCTTTCAAAGTTAATTTTTTTTAACTGTCTTTTTTTCTTTTTTTTTGAATTTTTCTTTTTCCCTTTTTCAACCAACATCTTATCAATCCCTTTTTTTAAAAAACATTTTTATTTTTCATTTTTAGAGTCATATTCTATCCCTTCATAGTAGTTACCCGTATTTTTGGCATATATATATAAGTTGTTCTCTCTTTAAAATTTTGAGATAGTTTCTTCTAACAGATTAAAATATACCCTAAATCTCTAGTATATGGTTTTTTCTACTCCCCTGCCTGATCACATTCTCTCCATTTTTTTTCTCTTTTTTTAAATCCTCTTCTTTCTTTTTTCAAACAACTTCTTATCAATTCCTTTTATAAAATTTTTTATAATTTCCATCTTTACAGTCATATTCCATCCCTTCATCATATCAACCCTTATTTTTGTACATATATAATTTTTTCTTTCTATAAAATTTTGGGAGGCACTTTCTTCTAAAAGACCAAAATACACCCCAAATCTAGTGTGTGGCACTGATCTATATACCAGCCTGATCATATTTGATCACATTCTGGTTTTCTGTTGTTGTTTTGTTTTGTTTGTTTTTGTTTGTTTTTATCTTTTTCTTTTTTCTCTCTTTCTGTTTCTCTTTCCCCTGCTTCAGGTCTTTTCTGATTTGTTTAGAGTATATTTTCTGGGGACGTTGTTACTCTGCTAGCATTTTGTTCTCTCATTAATCTATTCTCCTCTGCACAAAATGACAAGACAGAAAAAATCACCTCAACAAAAAGAACAAGAGGTAGTACTGACTGCCAGGGACCTACTCAATACGGACATTAGTACGATGTCAGATCTAGAGTTCAGAATCATCACTTTAAAGATACTAGCTGGGCTTAAAAAAAATATGGAAGTTATTAGAGAAACCCTTTCTGGAGAAGTAAAAGAACTAAAATCCAACCAAGGAGAAATCAAAAAGGCTATTAATGAGGTGCAATCAAAAAATGGGAGTGCTAACTGCTAGGATAAATGAGGCAGAAGAGAGAATCAGTGATATAGAAGACCAAATGATGGAAAATAAAGAAGCTGAGAAAAAGAGAGATAAACAACTACTGGATCACAAGGGCAGAATTCGAGAGATAAGCAATACCATAAGACGAAACAACATTAGAATGATTGGGATCCCAGAAAAGAAGAAAGAGAGACAGGGGAAGAAGGTATAATGGAGCAAATTATAGCAGAGAACTTCCCTCATTTGGGGAAGGAAACAGCCATCAAAATCCAGGAAGCACAGAGAACCCCTCTCAAAATCAATAAAAATAGGTCAACACCCCGACTTCTAATAGTAAAACTTATGAGTCTCATAGACAAAGAGAAAATCCTGAAAGCAGCTCAGGAGAAGAGATATGTAACCTACAATGGTAGAAACATTAGATTGGCAACAGACCTATCCACAGAGACCTGGCAGGCCAGAAAGGACTGGCAGGATATATTCACAGCACTAAATGAGAAAAATATGCAGCCAAGAATACTCTATCCAGCTAGGCTGTCATTGAAAATTGAAGGAGAGATAAAAAGCTTCCAGGACAAACAAAAACTAAAGGAATTTGCAAACACGAAACCAGCCCTACAAGAAATCTTGAAAGGGGTCCTCTAAGCAAAGAGAGACCCTAAAAGCAACATAGACCAGAAAGGAACACAGACAATATACAGTAACAGTCACCTTACAGGCAATACAATGGCACTAAATTCCTATCTTTCAATAGTTAGCCTGAATGTAAATGAGCTAAATGCCCCAATCAAAAGACACAGGCTATCAGACTGGATTAAAAAACAAGACCCATCGATATGCTGTCTGCAAGAGACTCATTTTAG
>NC_058414.1:105847570-105855222 GCF_002201575.2 Neomonachus schauinslandi | reverse complement strand
AACTCATCTTTGACAAAGCAGGAAAGAATGTCCAATGGAACAAAGACCGTCTCTTCAACAAATGGTGTTGGGAAAATTGGATAGCCCCATGCAGAGGAATGAAACCGGACCATTTCCTTACACCACACACAAAAATAGACTCCAAATGGTTGAAAGACCTCAATGTGAGACAGGAGTCCATCAAAATCCTAAAGGAGAACACAGGCAGCAACCTCTTTGACCTCAGCCGAAGCAACTTCTTCCTAGAAACATTGCCAAAGGCAAGGGAAGCAAGGGCAAAAATGAACTATTGGGACTTCATCAAGATAAAAACCTTTTGCACAGCAAAGGAAACAGTCAACAAAACCAAAAGACAACCGACAGAATGGGAGAAGATATTTTCAAATGACATATCAGATAAAGGGCTAGTATCCAAAATCTATAAAGAACTCATCAAACTCAACACCCAAAGAACAAAGAATCCAATCAACAAATGGGCAGAAGACATGAACAGACATTTTTCCAAAGAAGACATCCAAATGGCCAACAGACACATGAAAAAGTGCTCAATATCGCTCGGCATCAGGGAAATCCAAATCAAAACCTCAATGAGATACCACCTCACACCAGTCAGAATGGCTAAAATTAACAAGTCAGGAAACGACAGATGTTGGCAGGGATGCGGAGAAAGGGGAACCCTCCTACACTGTTGGTGGGAATGCAAGCTGATGCAGCCACTCTGGAAAACTGTATGGAGGTTCCTCAAAAAGTTGAAAATAGACCTACCATATGATCCAGCAATTGCACTACTGGGTCTTTACCCCAAAGATACAAAATTAGGGATCCAAAGGGGTATGTGCACCCCAATGTTTATAGCAGCAATGTCCACAATAGCCAAACTGTGGAAAGAGCCAAATTGTCCATCGACAGATGAATGGATAAAGAAGAAGTGGTATATATATACAATGGAATATTATGCAGCCATCAAAAGGAATGAGATCTTGCCATTTGCAATGACGTGGATGGAACTGGAGGGTATTATGTTGAGTGAAATAAGTCAAACAGAGAAAGACATGTACCATATGATCTCACTGATATGAGGAATTCTTAATTGCAGGAAACAAACTGAGGGTTGCTGGAGTGGGGGTGGGGTGGGAGGGATGGGGTGACTGGGTGATAGACACTGGGGAGGGTAGGTGCTCTGGTAAGCGCTGTGAATTGTGCAAGACTGTTGAATCTCAGATCTGTACCTCTGAAACAAATAATGCAATATATGTTAAGAAAAAAAAAAAGAAGAAGAAGAAGGTAGCGGTAGGGGAAGAATGAAGTGGGGGAAATCGGAGGGGTAGACGAACCATGAGAGACGATGGACTCTGAAAAACAAACTGAGGGTTCTAGAGGGGAGGGGGGTGGGAGGATGGGTTAGCCTGGTGGTGGGTATTGAGGAGGGCACATTCTGCATGGAGCACTGGGTGTTATGCACAAACAATGAATCATGGAACACTTCATCTAAAACTAATGATGTAATGTATGGGGATTAACATAAGAATAAAAAAAAAGAAATTCTAGATGCAAATTTCTAAAAAATAAAGCAAACTTCTAGAAATTAGATAGATAGCTAGAATAAAGCAAAAAAGACCATGAACACGTTGAAGAATATTTTTTAAAGAACTATAAAGGTTTGTGGTTCAGATAATTCATCAAGTCTGGTGAATTTTTAGCAACCTCTCTTCCCGCTTATTCCCATTATCTGCATTTTCTTCTTTAGGGATTCCCGTTAACTACATGTGGGATCTTCTCATTCTACTCTCCACACTTCTTAACCTCTTGCTTACATTTTCTCTCCATTTCTGTTCCTATACAATTCTGGGTAAGTTCTTCAGATGTCTCACCATTTACTGATAGGACACAGCATTTTACTGCTGAGTGGAGTCAATCTAAAGATATATTTGGTCTGGAAAACATGTCTTCTAGTTTAGAGATAAATGTCCATGCTTTATGCTAGTATGATTGGTATGGGCCAGTTTTTCCCAGACTTTGGTCACTACCCTTATGATTTTTTTTTATCTTACCTCTATATAACTATACAAATAGTTCCTTAAGATTTTTCTTTAAAATCGTTCATTTTTTACTTACATTTATTTAAAAAGGTATCTTGGGTAATTTTCTGTATTTTTGAATGTTTCAATTTTTAAAATTTTTTATTTAAATTCAATTTAATTAATGTATACTGTACTCTTAGCTTCAGAGGTAGAATTCAATGAAATGTTTCCATTTCTTTAATTTAGGACAATTATACCAATAGAAAAGCAGTATCACTTGTTTTTATAGGAGTTACTTTTTTAAATATTTTAAAAGCCAAATAATATTAACTTTAAAATTTCAAGCAATAATAAATACAGTAATAAAGTAAACTGCTTTAAAAAATGCATATCCAAAAATCAATTTCTCAGCGACCATGGACCTCAGTCAGTAAGAAAGGATATCCACCTTGACATTAGTTATTTTAAGATGAAGATGAGGCTTTATATCAGTAGGGTGACTGCATATGAGTGTTAAACAACACTGGGAATTAACATTTTACTTGTAAAGATAACATTAGGTTGTTCTTATTAGTAAATGTATTTGTAAGATCCTCTGCTGGTCCTGAGCTTACCGACCATCCCAATGATTTTGTAAGATCCTCTGCTGGTCCTGAGCTTACAGACCATCCCAATGATGGAATGTTTTCTTAGGAACTGTTTTGTAATCTTCTCATCATACAAATGGATTTGAGAACTTTTCCATATGAAAAGCCTAAGTGATTCCTTTTTGCGTAGAGACTGAATGCAGCAGCACCATGCTCCAGAAAGCTGAGGGAGTACTCAACTTGATTGACAATGCCCTGCTTCTCTCAGGTGTCAATCATACCAGCACATGGATTTGACTTTGGTGTGACAGATCAGCTGCACAGAACATCATCTTCCCAATGCCTCATTTCCAGTCTGTGTTACACTCCAAGCGAGAGGGGAGGAAAAGATGTTGGAGGAGTAGGGGACCCTATTCAAACCGGTCCCCTGAATTGAGCTGGATATCTACCAGACCACTCTGAACACCCACGAAATCAGCCTGAGATGTAAGAACACATATCTGGATCTCTACAAACAGAATATCGCAGACAGCTGGTTTTGAGGTATGAAGCAGGGAGCTGTGATTCTGCGGGCAGATATCAGAAGATAAACGGAAAGGGGCAAGAGCCATGGGGATCCTGCCTCCAGTTCACGAAAGCCTCCCAGGCTGGGGACAGGGCACAGACTAGCAGACTGGTAATGGTGGGGAAAGAACTTTAGGGAAGTACACCAGACTGAGACCCGGAGCAGCGGGGCTGTGCATGTGAACTGGGGGCAGCTGGTGGCTTTAGAAGCACAAAGGGCAGAGACATGCACCTGTGCCCTGACCTGGAAGTGAAGACTGGGAGTACAGCTGAGGGGCACACAACCCAGGACACTGCAGTTTATAGTAGCACAGACAGAAACAGAGAAAATGTGGCCTGGAGAGCTCACTGAAGAACAGACTGCAGTCTCTTTGTTCTGAGGCAGAGGGTTGGAACCGATCTCTTCTGCTCTGACACTTGAAAGAGACACGGAAAGCCTCCAGGGAAAGCCGCCAGATAACAAAAGCCCCCCAAAAAACGGTTTTCACTGAGCCCATCCCACCCCCACAGGGTGCAGGGCAACTCTGCCCAAATAGGGTTGCCTAAGTAACAGCGCAGCAGGGCCCTCCCCCAGAAGACAAGCTGGGAGAACAAGAGGCCAGCAACCCTAAGGTCCCTAGAAAACAAGTGCATCTTGCTTGGGTTGTGGTCAATAATTTGGACTCTGTACATTCCCTCAACCACCCTTCAACAGAATGACTAGGAGGAGGAACCCCCAAAATAGGAAAGACTCAGAGACTGTGACTTCTGTCACAGATTTACAAATGGATACAGATATAACCAAGATGTCAGAAATGGAATTGAAGGTAGCAATTGTGAAGACAATAGCTAGAATGGAGAAATGGATTAATGGCAACATAGAGTCTCTAAGGGTGGAAATGAAAGCTGAACCGGCAGAACTTAAAAATGCTACCAATGACATCCAATCTAATCTAGATAATCTAACAGCTAGGGTAAGTGAGGCAGAAGAACGAATTTGTGATCCAGAAGACCAACTGATAGAAAAGAAGGATAAAGAGGAAGCCAGGGAGAAACAACTCAAAATCCATGAAAACAGAATCAGAGAAATAAGTGACACTATGAAACGATCCAATGTCAGAATTATTGGGATCCCTGAAGGGGTGGAGAGAGAGAGATCTAGAAGATATATTTGAGCAAATCGTAGCTGAGAACTTCCCTAATCTGGGGAATGAAACAAACATTCGTGTCTTAGAGGCAGAGAGGACCCCTCCCAAGATCAAGGAAAACAGACCAACACCCCAGCATGTAATAGTAAAACTTGCAAATCTTAGAACCAAGGAAACCATCTTAAGGGCAGTTAGGGGGAAGAGATTCCTTATGTACAAAGGGTGGAACATCAAAATAATGTCAGACCTATCCACAGGGACCTGGCAAGCCAGAAAGGGCTGGAAAGACATATTCAGGGTACTAAATGAGAAGAACATACAGCCAAGAATACTTTATCTGGCAAGGCTGTCATTTAGAATGGATGAAGAAATGCAGAGCTTCCAAGGCCGGCAGAAACTGAAAGAATATGTGACCACTAAGCCAGCCCAGCAAGAAATATTAAGGGGGGGTTCTATAAAAGGAGAAAGACCCCCAAGAGTGATATAGAACAGAAATTAACAGAGACAATCTATAGAAACAAGGTCTTCACAGGCAACATGATGACAATAAATTTATATCTTTCAATAATCACTCTCAATGTGAACGACGTAAATGCTCCCATAAAACGGCACAGGGTTGCAGATTGGATAAAAAGACAGGACCCCTCCATATGCTGTCTATAAGAGACTCATTTTGAACCTAAAGATACATCCAGACTGAAAGTGAGGGGATGGAGATACATCTTCCATGCCAACGGACCTCAAAAGAAAGCTGGGGTAGTAATTCTTATATCAGACAAATTCAATTTTAAGCTAAAGTTAGAGACACAGAAGGACACTATATCATTCTTAAAGGGTTATCCAACAAGAAGATCTAACAATTGTAAATATCTATGACCCCAACATGGGAGCAGCCATCTACATAAGCCAACTGTTAACCAAAATAAAGAGTCATATTGTTAACAATATGTTAATTGTAGGAGACCTCAATACTCCACTCTCAGCAATAAATAGATCATCTAAGTAGAAAATCAACAAAGAAACAAGAGCTTTGAATGACATACTGGACCAGATGGACCTCATAGATATATACAGAACATTCCACCCTAAAACAACAGAATGCTCATTCTTCTTGAGCACACACGGAACTTTCTGCAGAATAGACCACATACTGGGTCACAAATCAGGTTTCAACCAACACCAAAAGATTGAGATTATCCCCTGCATATTCTCAGACCACAATGCTTTAAAACTGGAACTTGATCACAAGAAAAATTTGGCAGAAATTCAAACACTTGGAAGCTAAAGACCACTCTGCTCAAGGATGTTTGGGTCAACCAGGAAATCAAAGAAGAACTTAAATGATTCATGGAAACCAATGAGAATGAAAACACATTGGTCCAAAATCTATGGGATACTGCAAAGGCAGTCCTAAGGGGGAAATACATAGCCATCCAAGCCTCACTCAAAAAAATAGAAAAATCCCGAATTCACCAACTAACTTTACACCTTAAAGAACTAGAGAAAAAGCAACAAACGATGCCCAAGCCACGCATTAGAAGAGAAATAATTAAGATTAAAGCAGAGATCAATGAATTAGAAACCAGAAACACAGTAGATCAGATCAATGAAACTAGAAGCTGGTTCTGTTGAAAGAATTAATAAGATTGATAAATGACTGGCCAGACTTATCCAAAAGAGAAAGGACCCAAATTAATAAAATTATGAATGAAAGGGGAGAGATCATGACTAACACCAAGGAAATAGAAACAATTAATAGAAATTATTATCAACAACTATATGGCAATAAACTAAGCAACCTGGAAGAAATGGATGCCTCCCAGAAACCTATAAACTGCCAAGACTGAAACAGGAAGAAATTGACAACCTGAATCAGCCAATAACCAGTAATAAGATTGAAGCAGTGATCAAAAACCTCCCAAAAAACAAGTCCAGGGCCTGATGGATTGCCTGGGGAATTCTACCAAACATTCACAGAAGAAATAATATCTATTCCCCTGAAGCTGTTTCAAAAAATAGAAACAGATGGAAAGCTTCCAGACTCATTCTATGAGACCAGCATTACCTTAATCCCCAAACCTGGCAAAGACCCCATCAAAAAGGAGGATTTCAGACCAATATCCCTGATGAATGTGGATTTCAAAATTCTCAACAAAATCCTAGCTAATAGGATCCAACAATACATTAAAAGGATCATCCACCATGACCAAGTGGGATTTACCTCCAGGATACAAGGGGGGTTCAACATTCACAAATCAATCAATGTGATAGAACACATTAATAAGAGGAGAAAGAAGAACCA
Organism: Neomonachus schauinslandi; assembly: GCF_002201575.2. Taxonomy (NCBI): domain Eukaryota; kingdom Metazoa; phylum Chordata; class Mammalia; order Carnivora; family Phocidae; genus Neomonachus; species Neomonachus schauinslandi. Next base: position 105,848,621 of record NC_058414.1, on the reverse strand, counting down.
TATGGTCCTTTCAATTGATGCAGAAAAAGCATTTGACAAAATACAACATCCTTTCCTGATTAAAACTCTTCAGAGTGTAAGGATGGAGGGAACATTCCTCAAGTTCATAAAATCCATCTATGTAAAACCCAAAGCAAATATCATCCTCAATGGGGAAAAGCTGAGAGCCTTTCCCTTAAGATCAGGAACACGTCAAGGATGCCCACTCTCGCCACTATTGTTCAATATAGTACTAGAAGTCCTAGCATTGGTAATCAGACAACAAAAAGAAATAAAAGGTATTCAAATTGGCAAAGAAGAAGTCAAACTCTCTCTCTCTTCACAGGCGACATGATACTTTAGGTGGAAAACCCAAAAGACTCCGCCCCCAAATTACTAGAACTCATACAGCAATTCAGTAACGTGGCAGGATACAAAATCAATGCACAGAAATCAGTTGCTTTCTTATATACTAACAATGCAACTGTAGAAAGAGCAATTAGAGAAATGATTCCATTTACAATAGCACCAAAAACCATAAGATACCTCAGAATAAACCTAACCAAAGAGGTAAAGGATCTATACTCTAGGAACTACAGAACACTCATGAAAGAAATTGAAGAAGACACAAAAAGATGGAAAAACATTCCATGCTCATGGATCAGAAGAATAAACACTAAAATGTCTATGCTACCCTGAGCAATCTATACCTCCAACACCATCCCTATCAAATTCCAATGACATTTTTCAAAGTGCTGGAACAAACAATCCTAAAATTTGTGTGGAATCAGAAAAGACCCCAAATCGCCAAGGAAGTGTTAAAAAAGAAAAACAAATGGGCGCCTGGGTGGCTCAGTTGGTTAAGCGACTGCCTTCGGCTCAGGTCATGATCCTGGAGTCCCTGGATCGAGTCCCGCATCGGGCTCCCTGCTTGGCAGGGAGTCTGCTTCTCCCTCTGGCCCTCCCCCCTCTCATGTGCTCTCTCTCATTCTCTCTCTCTCAAATAAATAAATAAAAAATCTAAAAAAAAGAAAAACAAAGCTGGGGGCATCACGTTGCCCGATTTCAAGCT
>NC_058414.1:105831625-105842570 GCF_002201575.2 Neomonachus schauinslandi | reverse complement strand
ATGGGCAGAAGACATTAACAGACACTTCTCTGAAGAAGACATACCAATGGCTAACAGACACATGAAAAAATGTCCATCATTGTTAGCCATCAGGGAAATTCAAATCAAAACCACATTGAGATACCACCTTACACTAGTTAGAATGGCAAAAATGGACAGGGCAAGAAACAACAAATGTTGGAGAGGTTGTGGAGAAAGGGGAACCCTCTTACACTGTCGGTGGGAATGCAAGTTGGTACAGCCACTTTGGAAAACAGTGTGGAGGTTCCTCAAAAAATTAAAAATAGAGCTACCCTATGACCCAGCAATTGCACTACTGGGTATTTACCCGAAAGACACAGATGTAGTGAAAAGAAGGGCCATATGCACCCCAATGTTCATAGCAGCAATGTCTGCAATAGCCAAACTGTGGAAGGAGCCAAGATGCCCTTCAATAGATGAATGGATAAAGAAGATGTGGTCCATATATACAGTGGAATATTATTCAGCCATCAGAAAGGATGAATACCCAACTTTTACATCAACATGGGTGGGACTGGAGGAGATTATGCTAAGTGAAATAATTCATGAAAGAGAAAATCAATTATCATATGGTTTCACTTATTTGTGGAACATAAGGAATAACATGGAGGACGTTAGGAGAAGGAAGGGGGAAATGAAGGGGGGGAATCGGAGGGGGAGACAAACCATGCGAGACTATGGACTCTGAGAAACAAACTAAGGGTTTTAGAGGGGAAGGGGTGGGGGGATGGGTTAGCCCAGTGAGGGGTATTAGGGAGGGCATGTACTGCATGGAGCGCTGGGTGTTATACGAAAACAATGAATCGTGGGCACTACATCAAAGACTAATGATGTACTGTATGGTGACTAACATAACATGATAATACAAAAGAAAATTAAAAAAAAATACTCCAAGCGACTGTGATTGTCAGAAAGTCATCCAGAGTTTGGAAAATCTCTTCTCCAGTGGTTCAGTTTGTCAAAATTCTGGGCGCCTGGGTGGCTCAGTTGGTTAGGCAACTGCCTTTGGCTCAGGTCATGATCCTGGAGTCCCAGGATCAAGTCCCGCATTGGGCTCCCTTCTCAGCGGGGAGTCTGCTTCTCCCTCTGACCCTCCCCCCTCTCATGCTCTCTCTATCTCATTCTCTCTCTCAAATAAATAAATAAAATCTTTTTAAAAATTTGTCAAAATTCTGTGGTTTCCAAATGTCTTCACAGTCTTTATTCAGTTCACAGCTAACAAACACCAGAAGATGAGCTGAGTTCAGAGGTTCTGCAACTTTATCAATTTTCAGGGACTTATGCTAACTTCGTCCTACTTGGGAAAACTGCTGCTGGTCATACTTATAATTTTCCTGCAAATATGTTATTTGACAGGGGCTCCTTATCAACTGCGCTTTCTTTGTCTTGGCTCATTGGCTTTGCCAGCAGGCTCTGTCTTGGCTCCACAAAGCGTGCAGTAGCTCAGCCTTTCTGGTGAAATTCAGTGTTAGGAAAGAGGCCTTCATGGCTCCTGCACTTCATCTCCTGTCCCTCTGCACATTTGCTTCAGGTATTCGTCCGCATTCTTCCACCTTGAAAAAAAAGAAAAGGAAGTTTTACAGGGCATTCGTTATATGTTTCCAAAACAGCTCTTGGGAGTGAATGACTTTATATTATGATTAGAAGAATTTTTGTTTTCTTTACTGCTGGTACTTTCGCAGTAAGAACAGAAGTTTTACATGACGGATTGACCTGACCATCTACCCCTTCAAAGCATATTGCATCACATCACTAGCACTCACATTTCCACTCAGTCTTTATGCTTTTAACATCCCAAGATTTCAAAACAACACAGAGAGAAACAAAACAGAGCTCAGGCTCTTTATCACTGTATAAGTGCTGTTCTCATTGCAAATTATTCTCATCCTCTGGGGTGCCTCAACTGCTGCAACTCTGACACCCACATGTCCAGTGACTTAGGTAAAACAGAAGTCTATCTCTCCTGTACAGACCATCCAGGCCATGGGGCAGTTTGGCTCAATACAGTCGCTTAGGGGCACTGATGCTTTCCATCTCGTTCTCTTTTGGCTCTTGTTCCTATCTGCACAGTCCAACCAGACCACCACCCCAGGAAGGAATGGAGGGCAGGCAGCTCCCCTTGAAACCGTGGTGCCCTTCTAAGGTTTCTACCACATCTGTTCTTCCTTGTTTTCCTATCACCTTTCTCTATATTGTGGGCAGAGCAAAATTTTAAAATGAAAGTTCATGCCCCCTCTGTGCTTAACATCCTACTGCACCCACTGTGTGTATTAGATAAAATTCAAACTTCCTAATGTGAACAACAAAGTCCTGCAGGATCCATCCACCTCTTCTGAGCTCTACCACACTGTACCCTTCTGCCTATCATTCTCTGGATGTCTGCTTACGTCGCTGACCTAAACCAGCTCTCTCCCCATTGTAATCCTCGTCGTACTCATATAGGACTTACCACACTTGTGATCTTATGCTTGTTTTATGATATTGGTTTAAAATCTCTGACCTTCTGAATTAAGTATTATATTTTTGGTTGCTAGACAACAACAAAAAAAGAAAATTGAGTCACGAATGTTTTTAAATTTATCGTGACTTGTTTTATGGCCCACTATATGTTCTATCTTTATGAACATTCCATGTACTTGAGAAGAATGTTTTCCACAGCTGCTAGGTGCACAACACTTAATTAATAGTGTTGTTCAAATTTATTACACCCTTCTATATCAATTACTAATAGAGTATGATTGTGGATTTATGTATTTCTCCTTTGAATTCTATAACATTTTTCTTTAAATAATTTTAAAGCTAAATTATTAGGTGCATGATTTTTATGTCTTACTGGTAAATTGACCCTTTTATCATTATGCAAAATGTCTTTATATTTTATAATATTCCTTGTATTGAAGTCTACTATGTCAGATACTAACATAGCCAGACCAGGTTTCTTTCTGTTAGATTTGCATGGTATATCTTTTTCTATTTTCCAATTTAAATTGATAATTCTCCTGTACTTTAAAGTGTGTATCTTTTAAACAGTTTAGAATTGGAATTCCTAGGATTTGTAGGTATACACAATAGAATGCAGAGATCATAGGGTATAGTCAGTGAGTTTTTGATAGCTGTATACACCTACATAAACACAACAACAGTAAAAATGTATACTGTTTCCATGAGAGTCACCCATGGGGTTTCCTCTTTTAGTAGTTCATTCCTTCTTATTGCTGAGTATTATTGCTGTCATATGACTATACCACAGGTTTTGGGTATCCATTGTTTTGTTGATGGACATTTGAGCTGATTACAGCTCAGGACTATTATGAATAAATGGTATAAGAGTCTATACAAGTCTTTTTGTAGACACACGTTTTCATATCTTTTTGCTCAGTACCAAGGGTGGAATGCCTAAGTCATAGGATAAGTCTGTTTAACTTTATAAGAAACTGCTACCCTTCCTCCAAAAGTGACTCAAAATTCTAGATATTCATTACTCTTCAACATTAGGTAGTGTTAAATTATTACTTATTCTAGTGGGTGTGAAATGATATCTCATTGCGGGTTCCATGTGACTTTTCCCTGATGACTAATGGCAACATGTAAGTTGTCAGGAGCTTATTGGCCATTTATACATCTTTGGAAAATGCTCAAGTTTTTGCCTGTTTTTAATTGGGTTGTCTGTCTTTTTCTTAATGATTCATGAAAGTTTCTTGTATATTTTGGAGTCTTTGTCAGTTATATGTACTGAAAATACTTTCTTTCAGTATGCAGGTTATTTTTTCATTTTCTTAAAAGTGCATTTTTATGAGCAGAAATCATTGATTTTGATGAAGTTCAGTTTATCAAATTTCACTATTTTTTCTTTTTTTATTGTGTTATGTTAGTCACCATATAATACATCATTAGTTTTTGATGTAGTGTTCCATGATTCATTGTTTGTGTATAACACCCAATGCTCCATGCAATACATGCCCTCCTTAATACCCATCACTGGGCTAACCCATGCCCCCACCCTCCTCCCCTCTAAAACCTTTAGTTTGTTTCCCAGAGTCTATAGTCTTCTCTCATGGTTCATCTCTCCCTCTGATTTACCCCCTCCTTCATTTTTCCCTTCCTTCTCCTAATGTCCTCCATGTTATTCCTTATGTTCCACAAATAAGTGAAACCATATGATAATTGATTTTCTCTTTCTTGAATTATTTCACTTAGCATAATCTCCTCCAGTCCCACCCATGTTGATGTAAAAGTTGGGTATTCATCCTTTCTGATGGCTGAGTGATATTCCACTGTATATATGGACCACATCTTCTTTATCTAGTCATCTGTTGAAGGGTATCTAGGCTCCTTCCACAGTTTGGCTATTGCAGACATTGCTGCTATGAACATTGGGGTGCATGTGGCCCTTCTTTTCACTACATCCGTATCTTTGGGGTAAATGCCCAGTAGTGCAATTGCTGGGTCATAGGGTAGCTCTATTTTTAACTTTTTGAGGAACCTCCACACTGTTTTCCAAAGTGGCTGTACCAACTTGCATTCCCATCAACAGTGTAAAAGGATTTCCCTTTCTCCACCACCTCTCCAAGATTTGTTGTTCCTTGCCTTGTCAATTTTTGCTATTCTAACTGGTATAAGGTGGTATCTCAATGTGGTTTTGATTTGAATTTCCCTGATGGCTAATGATGATGAACATTTTTCATATGTCTGTTAGACATTTGTATGTCTTCTTTGGAGAAGTTTCTGTTCACGTCTTCTGCCCAAAATTCTCAACAAGATCCTAGCTAATAGGATCCAACAGTACATTAGAAGGATTATCCATCATGACCAGGTGGGATTTATCCCTGGGATGCAAGGGTGGTTTGACATTTGCAAATCAATCAATGTGATAGAACACTTTAATAAGAGGAGAAAGAAGAACCATATGGTCCTCTCAATTGATGCAGAAAAAGCATTTGACAAAATACAATATCTTTTCCTGATTAAAATGCTTCAGAGTATAGGGATAGAGGGAACATTCCTCAAGTTCATAAAATCCATCTATGAAAAACCCACAGCAAATATCATCCTCAATGGGGAAAAGCTGAGAGCCTTTCCCTTAAGATCAGGAACACGTCAAGGAAGCCCACTCTCGCCACTATTGTTCAACACAGTACTAGAAATCCTAGCAACAGCAACCAGACAACAAAAAGAAATAAAAGGTATTCAAATTGGCAAAGAAGAAGTCAAACTCTCTCTCTCCTCGCAGGCGACATGATACTTTAGGTGGAAAACCCAAAAGACTCCACCCCCAAATTACTAGAACTCATACAGCAATTCAGTAATGTGGCAGGATACAAAATCAATGCACAGAAATTAGTTGCTTTCCTATATACTAACAATGTAACTGTAGAAAGAGCAATTAGAGAAATGATTCCATTTACAATAGCACCAAAAACCATAAGATACCTCAGAATAAACCTAACCAAAGAGGTAAAGGATCTATACTCTAGGAACTACGGAACACTCATGAAAGAAATTGAAGAAGACACAAAAAGATGGAAAAACATTCCATGCTCATGGATCGGAAGAATAAACGTTAAAATGTCTATGCTACCCAGAGCAATCTATACTTTCAATGCCATTTTAATCAAAATACCAGTGGCATTTTTCAAAGTGCTGGGACAAACAATCCTATAATTTGTATGGAACCAGGAAAGACCCCAAATCACCAAGGAAATGTTGAAAAAGAAGAACAAAGCTGGGGACATCACATTGCCTGATTTCAATTTTCACTTTTGTGATTGGTGGGGGTTTTTTAATTCCCATTTTGTTTTATTTTTGTTTCATGTCTAGACAAGTTGTGTTATGTAGAACCATGCACCTTAGGAATGTAACATCTTGATAATACATATTTCAGTTATTTCTTATATTATGTAATAATTTCTCTCTGTTATTAAAATATCTGCAGTAAAAATCTGTCACACAGAAAAGCACATTGTCAATGGTGCCTGGGAATGAAGGTATATCCTGGAATCAGCTTCTTCTCTGGAGACTGCTCCTCACTCCTCTTTCTTAAATCTTTGGGCCCTAACTTGACCTATTTCCAGGGGCACAGATCAAGGAAGGAAGCCAAAAACCAAACTCTGGTTTACATAAGAGTAAGTTTCTGTCCGGAGGCAGCATGTTTCTGTCTCACTTGTGTGGAGCAGTGTAACTCTATATCATGACCTCTCTTTTACACTATGTCTCAGCCTCACCTGATACTACCAAAAGTCCTATGAATATTTTCTTAACTAGTACACAGTTTTTCTTCTGAGGAGAACTCTTCAGCTTCATACTCTCACCCTTAACTTCACCTGATGTGGCTTGTAAGATCTCATGTTTTTATCCTTTGTGTGTGGGGAAGGGAGGGTGTAAAATATACCTAACACAAATTTACCATCTTAACCATTTTCAAGTGTACAGTTCTGTTGTATTAAATACATTCATATTGTTGTACAACCATCACTACTATCCATCTCCCAAATGCTTTTCATGTTTTGCCAACTGAAACTCTGTCTAAAAAACTCCCCATTGCCCTCCCCCAGCCCTTGTAATCCACCATTTCTGTCTCTATGAATTTGAGGTGTCTAGGAACATGTAAGAGGAATCATACAATAATTATTCTTTTGTGACTGGCTTATTTCATTCAGCATAATGTCTTCAAGGTTTATCAAGGTGTGAAATTGTCCTTCCTTTTTAAGGCTGAAAAATATTCCATTATATGCGTGTTTTACATGTCTATTCTTTCGTCCATTGATGAACACATGAGTTGCTTCCACCTTTTGGCTATTGTGAATAGTGCTGCTAGGAACACGTGTGTACGAATACCTGCTCTCTTCCCCACTTTCACTTCTTCTGGCTATACAACCAGAAGTGGAATTGCTGAATCAAATGGTAATTCTATGTTTAATTTTTTGAGGAATTGCCATACCACTTCTCACAGCACCTACATCATTTTACATTCCCACCAGAGTATGAATTTCTCCACATCTCTACCAACACTTGTATTTTCTAGGTTTTTTTGATAGTAGCTATTCTAATGGTATAAGGTAGCATCTCATTGTGGTTTTGATTTTCATTTCTCTAGAGACTAGAGATGTTGAGCATCTTTTCTTGTGTTTATTGGATATTTGTATATTTTCTCTGGAGAAATTTTTACTGAAATACTCTGCCTATTTCTTAATCTTTTGTTTGTTTGTTTTTGTTGTTGAGTTGTAAGAGTTCTTTATATACTCTGGACATCAATCCCCTTTCAGAAAATTGTTTTGCAAATATTTTCTCCTATTTTGTGGGTTATCTTTTCACTCTGTTGATTGTGTCCTTTGATGCACAAAAGTTTTAATTTTGATGAAGTCTAATTTGTTTGTTTTTTTCTTTTGTTGCTCATGCCTTTGATATTCAAGAAATCATTGTTAAATCCAACATCATGAATCTTTCCCCATGTTTTCATCTAAGAGTTTTATAGTTTTAACTTTTGTGTTTAAGTCTTTGATCCATCCTGAGTTAATTTTTTATATTGTGTGAGGTAGGGATGCAACTTCTTTCTTCTGCATATGAATATTAAGTCTTCCCAATGCCATATATTGAGAAGACTATCCTTTCCCAATCGAATGGTCTTAGCACCCTGGTCGAATAACTTATATTTTAAAAATAGTAATTTTCCCACCTTCCTGTGTTGATATGTCACACAAGTTTTAGATTTACTTTTGCTGTTCATTACCTTACTAACTAGTTACAACTGGGTTTTTGAGGGCTATCAGATTCATTGTGGAGAGTCTACAGGATAAGGTTCTATCATCTATCTATCTATATCTATCTATCTATCTATCACCTATCATCTACATCTATATTTATATCCTCATTCCCTGTGCTGTTTGGTTCCTCTGAATTTAGCTCTTTATGTTGTGTATGTTCATCAACTTCAAGCTGACAGTCAAATTTCCTGCCTTCAAACATTGATCCATTTTGCCAAGTTCAACTATAAAAGGTAAATGGAGACTGGTGGTAAAGATCCCATTCCAACATCTTTAGTCTTTTGTTATCAGAAAACTCATTGCAAAAGGGAAGTGAGATTAGGCCTAATCTTTTGTTTATATACAAAACATTTGCCAGAATTCAGCTGTGGCAGAAAGTTGAACTGTTAACATTTTGTATAATGTCAATTCATTTAGTTCATTGAACATGTGTTTATTGAGTGTGTATTACATGCTGGGAAATGTTCCAATGATAGAGTAGTGAAACAGAACAGACAAAATCCTTGTTTGCAGGGAAGTTATGTTCTAGTGAGGAGCCAATGTTTAATAGAAGAGGAAAATCACACTCATCTGCAAGAGGACAAACTAAATGTCTCAAAAAACAGGCACTTGATTCTGGCCAGACTTGCCAAAGAATTCAGTTTATGCTCATTTGTTTCAGTAGACTAACCCTGCAACTAGCCCTTCTCACCCCAGAAGCATGCTCTTAGCACAGTGACCACTGAATTTACTAAGAAACATAAAGTAGTTAATTTTGTAATTACTGCACATAAAATTTTCAATTCTCCAGGTCATACTAGATAAAATATGATGGAGCAATGTATAAAGACAAGACTTTCTGCGAATTTGCATACAATTTGTTTGACAAAACTTTTTAAAAGCTCAAAAATTCGAAATGTTTCCACCAAATCCTTAAGGAGGATGGACCTTCCTCATCAGCTAGGCCCTGTGCATCACCTACTTGCTCCTGGCCACCTGCACAGCAGTTTGAGAAATGTACATGTGAAGAGAAAACAATGAACTTTGGAGTCAGGCAAACCAGGATCTGAATTCCAGAGATGCTACTTATTCTCTGTCTATAAAGTAGGGATAATGATACCTACCTCTTGTAATTACTGCAGGAATTAAATGAGATCAGTGATGCAGGAAAACTGGCATAGTATCTAGCAGATAGCAAGTGCTCAATAGATATTACCCATCACTTTTGTATTATTACTCAACAGTAAACAATGGGATAATTCATGGGAATGCTAATGTCTCTCTGAATTAGGGCTTTCTACAATCCCTTTGGGAGACTATGCAGTTAGACACAGTGGTAGAAAAGCTGAAAGAGAAAAACTTCCTCTTCTCTGACACTGGTTCCTGTTGGGGTTGAAAAATTTTCTTCCACTCTTAATTCCATTATGTTTTTCAATCATCAGCATATTTCCATCCCCATTTTTTGCCCACCTCTTCTTTTTCCATCCCCTCAGCCAACATATTCACATTTTGTCTCCAGTGACTGTGGATGTTGTGTGGTGGGACTGACTCAGCTGTGAGAACTGGAGTCTACAGCAACCCCAGGGGGAGTTAATTCACACCCAGCAGAAACAGAACAGAATCCCCACAAGAGGTTAGAGAATATGGCTCTGCTATTTAGCAGGAGATTCTTTTGAGATACCTTCTAATTTGGGGGCCTACCATCTTCTCTGCCTCTCAGGAACAGGGACAATGATTCAACTCCTAAATAATTCCTTATAAGGGTTTTTGGACTGCTTTCCATGTATGCCATCATCGTCAGGAGTCTCAGCTGCTTGATCTACTTAACTAATTTTGTTTATAAACTTTTCTCTATATTCTTAAACATTGTTTTGGGAAAGAAAAGGCCACTTCTTTAAGGTAACTTATTCTCGTATTCCTAGACTTAACTTAATTGTTGGCTATGAGCACAAAGATTAATTCTTCGCTTTTGAAAAGAATGTTTTTTTAATTATGCACAGTAGAAAATGTAAATTCTCATGTTCCTTCATTAACCTGAATAGTTTGTAAGAAACAAAGAATGTAAGAAAAAAGTCAATGTAGGATTTTTTTTTTTATTTTAACAGTGAAAAGATGTTTCTAGGAGGTGTCTCAGTATTGATGTCCCAATTTCAGTGGGAGGGATTCATTCAACCCCGTAACATTCAACTTCAATTAGAAACCACAGTAGGCAAGAAACAAGAAAGGTCTCAAATACACAACCTAACCCTACACCTAAAGGAGCTGGAGAAAGAACAGCAAATAAACCCAGCAGGAGAAGAGAAATAATAAAGATCAGAGCAGAAATCAATGAAATAGAAACCAAAAGAAACACTAAAACAGCTTAACAAAACTAGGAGCTGATTCTTTGAAAGAATTAATAAGATTGATAAATCTCTGGCCAGACTTATCAAAAAGAAAAGAGAAAGGACCCAAATAAAGAAGAAATAGAAAACCCGAACAGACCCATAACCAGTAAGGAAATTGAAGCAGTAATCAAAAATCTCCCAATAAACAAGAGCCCAGGGCCAGATGGCTTCCCAGGGGAATTCTACCAAAACATTAAAGAAAAATTAATACCTATTCTTCTGAAACTGTTCCTGAAAAATAGAAATGGAAGGAAAACTTCCAAACTCATTTTATGAGGCCAGCATTACCTTGATCCCAAAGCCAAAGACCCCATTAAAAAGGAGAATTACAAACCAATATCCCTGATGAACATGGATGCAAAAATTCTCACCAAAATACTAGCCAATAGTATCCAACAGTACATTAAAAGGATTATTCACCATGACCAAGTGGGATTTATTCCTGGGCTGCAAGTTTGGTTCAACATCCGCAAATCAATCAATGTGATAATACATTAATAAAAGAAAGAACAAGAACCATATGATCCTCTCAATAGATGCAGAAAAAGCATTTGACAAAGTATAGCATCCTTCCTTGATTAAAACTCTTCAAAGTGTGGGGATAGAGGGTACATACCTCAATATCATCTGTTCATGTCATCTATGAAAAACCCACAGTGAATATCATTCTCACTGGGGGAAAACTGGGAGCTTTCCCCCTAAGGTCAGGAACACAGCAGGGATGTCCACTATCACCCCTGCTATTCAACATAGTACTAGAAGTCCTAGTCCTAGTCAGCAATCAGACAACAACAACAA
>NC_058414.1:105816428-105831615 GCF_002201575.2 Neomonachus schauinslandi | reverse complement strand
AGTACTAGAAGTCCTAGTCCTAGTCAGCAATCAGACAACAACAACAAAAAAAATAAAAGGCATCCGAATTGGCAAAGAAGAAGTCAGACTCTCACTCTTTGCAGATGACATGATACTTTAAGTGGAAAACCCAAAAGACTCCACCCCAAAACTGCTAGAACTCATACAGGAATTCAGTAAAGTGGCAGGATATAAAATCAATGCACAGAAGTCAGTGGCATTTCTATAATGAGACAGAGAAAGAGAAATTAAGGAGTTGATCCCATTTACAATTGCAACCAAAACCATAAGATACCTAGGAATCAATCTAACCAAAGAGGCAAAGGATCTGTACTCAGAAAACTATAGAATACTCAAGAAAGAAATTGAGGAAGACAGAAAGAAAAGGAAATACATTCCATGCTCATGGATTGGAAGAACAAATATTGTGAAAATGTCTATGCCACCTAGAGCAATCTACACATTTAATGCAATCCCTATCAAAATACCATCAACTTTTCTCAAAGAAATGGAACAAGTAATCCTAAAATCTGTATGGAACCAGAAGAGACTCTGAATAGCCAGAAGAAGGTTGAAAAAGAAAAGCTAACCTGATGGCATCACAATTCCGGACTTCAAGCTCTATTACAAAGCTGTCATCATCAAGACAGTATGGTACTGGCACAAAAACAGACACATAGATCAATGGAACAGAATAGAGAGCCCAAAAATGGACCCTCAACTCTATGGTCAACTAATCTTTGACAAAGCAGGAAAGAATATCCAATGGAAAAAAGACAGTCTCTTCAACAAATGGTGTTGGGAAAATTGGACAGCCACATGCAGAAGAATGAAACTGGACTATTTCCTTACACCACACACAAAAATAGATTCAAAATGGATGAAAGACCTAAATGTGAGACAGGAATCCATCAAAATCCTAAAGGAGAACACAGGCAGCAACCTCTTCGACCTCAGCCACAGCAACTTCCTGGAAACATCGCCAAAGGCAAGGCAAGCAAGGGCAAAAATGAACTATTGGGACTTCATCAAGATAAAAAGCTTTTACACAGAAAAGGAAACAGTCAACAAAACCAAAAGACAGGGGCCCCTGGGTTGCTCAGTCGTTAAGCGTCTGCCTTCGGTTCAGGTCATGATCCTAGGGTCCTGGGATCGAGTCCTGCATCAGGTTCCTTGCTCAGCGGGAAGCCTGCTTCTCCCTCTCCCACTCCCCTTGCTTGTGTTCCTGCTCTCACTATCTCTCGCTCTGTCAAATAAATAAATAAAATCTTAAAAAAAAAAAGAAAAAGAAAAACCAAAAGACAGGGCGCCTGGGTGGCTCAGTTGGTTAAGCGACTGCCTTCGGCTCAGGTCATGATCCTGGAGTCCCGGGATCGAGTCCCGCATCGGGCTCCCTGCTCGGCAGGGAGTCTGCTTCTCCCTCTGACCCCCCTCCCTCTCATGCTCTCTGTCTCTCATTCTCTCTGTCTCAAATAAATAAATAAACTCTTTCAAAAAAAAAAAAAAAAAACCAGAAGACAGAATGGGAGAAGATATTTGCAAATGACATATCAGATAAAGGGCTAGTATCCAAAATCTATAAAGAACTTACCAAACTCAACACCCAAAGAACAAATGATCCAATCAAGAAATGGGCAGGAGACATGAACAGACGTTTCTGCAAAGAAGACATCCAAATGGCAAACAGACACATGAAAAAGTGTTCAACATCACTTGACATCAGAGAAATCCAAATCAAAACCTCAATGAGATACCACCACACACCAGTCAGAATGGCTAAAATTAACAAGTCAGGAAACAACAAATGTTGGCGAGGATGTGGAGAAAAGGAAACCCTCCTACACTGTTGGTGGGAATGCAAGCTGATGCAGCCACTCTGGAAAACAGTATGAAGGTTCTCCAAAAAGTTAAAAATAGAGCTACCCTACAACCCAGCAATTGCACTCCTGGGTATTTACCCCAAAGATAAAAATATAGTGATCTGAAGGGGCACATGCACCCCAATGTTTATAGCAGCAATGTCCACAATAGCCAAACTATGGAAAGAGCCAAGATGTCCATCAATAGATGAGTGGATAAAGAAGAAGTAGAATATAGATACAATTGAATATTATGCAGCCATCAAAAAGATGAAATCTTGCCATTTGCAATGACGTGGATGGAACTAGAGGGTATTATGCTAAATGAAATAAGTCGATCAGAGAAAGACAATTATCATATGACCTCACTGATATGAGTAATTTGAGAAACAAGACATAGGATCATAGTGGAAGTGAGGGAAAAATGAAACAAGACAAAACCAGAGAGGGAGACAAACCATAAGGACTCTTAATCTCAGGAAACAAACTGAGGGTTGCTGGAGTGGAGGGGGGTGGGAGGGATGGGGTGGCTGGGTGATGGACACCAGGGAGGATATGTGCTATGGTGAGTGCTTGAATTGTGTTAAGAGTGATGAATCACAGACCTGTACCCCTGAAACAAATAATACATTATATGTTAATAATAAAAAATAATAATAATAATCAAATGTAAAAAAAAAAAAAACACACTAGGCTGGACCAGGAATTTTTAAACTTGGATCCCACTCCCAGATAGCACCCTGATGGTGCATCTTTTTTTTTTTTTTAAAGATTTTATTTATTTATTTGACAGAGAGGGAGAGAGACAGTGAGAGAGGGAACACAAGCAGGGGGAGTGGGAGAGGGAGAAGCAGGCCTCCTGCTGAGCAGGGAGCCCAATGTGGGACTCGATCCCAGGACCCTGGGATCATGACCTGGGCCGAAGGCAGACGCTTAATGACTGAGCCACCCAGGCGCCCCTGATGGTGCATCCTTGGTCAGTTCAAGTCCTTTGTTCGTGCCTTTCATCTGAAACATGGAAATGATAATGTATCTTCAGCTTACCTTATAGGTTTGCTATGGGAGTCATATTGTATAATGCGGAGACTTCCCAAATGAGTAAAAGAAAATGTTTGGGGGGAAATAGGGTACTTTGTCTCCTGCTTTGATTTGGTTCTAGTTATCTTCTTTATTTGGAAAGTTAAAGCATTAAGAGAGCTCATAAATTGTGGTGTTTGACAAAGTGGGACACAGTTTTAAATGTTGAGAAACACTGAGTGGAAGTATGTGCTTTGTACAAATGTTCTTATACTAAAAGCATTGTAAGCATTCTCTTCAGTGAACAAAACTACTTTTTGCTCAATAAGCAAACAGAAATTTGGATATATTATACTTTATTAACTAAGACAGAGAAGCAGTCACATAAACTTTTAAGGTTTTGGTTGGACTGAAAAAGCATTCTGAGTTCCCTGCATCACACCAAGAGCTCTTTCCAGTCCCTGCTGACTTGGATTCAGTACTGACATGTGATTCAGTACTCTGGTTGGCTTGGGGTGATCTCAGAGGTGAAGGAGGGCGTTAGGGTCAGCAGATGTGATAGGGACTTCTGGCTGTGATTTGAGGAACCCATGGTCTAGGGAGAGAAGACACAACACTCATTTCCTAAGGCTGTGGTCTCTTTACATTTGCTTATCATCAGCTCCTGCCTTTCCATTCCTCCTAGCCCACCTCCTCAGACCAAAGTTATCCCCTAACTTACTTTATTTTATTTTTTAAGTTTTTATTTAAATTCCAGTTAGTTAACATACATTGTAATATTAATATCAGGTGTACAATGTAGAGATTCATCACTTCCATTCAACACCTGGTGCTCATCACAACAAGTGTCTTCCTTCATCCCCATCACCTTTTTCACCCATCCCCCACCCACCTCCCCTCTGGCCACCACCAGTTTGTTCTCTGTAATTCATAGTCTATTTCTTGGTTTGCCTCTCTCTCTCTCTCTCTTTTTTCCCCATTTGCTTGTTTGTGTTGTTTCCTAAATTCCACATATGAGTGAAATCATATGATATTTGTCTTTCTCTGATTGACTTATTTCACTCAACACAATACCCTCTAGCTCCATCCATGTTGTTGCAAATGGCAAGATTTCATCCTTTTTATGGCGGGTAATATTCCATTGTATATATATATACCACATCTTCTTTATCCATTCATCAATCAATAGACACTTGGGCTGCTTCCATAATTTGACTATTGTAAATAATGCTGCTATAAACACAGAAGGGCGTGTATCCCTTTGAATTAGTGTTTTTGTATTTTGGGGGTAAATACCCAGTAGTGTGATTGCTGGGTCATAGGGTAGTTCTATTTGTAAGTTTTTGAGGACCCTCCATACTGTTCTCCAGAGTGGCTGCACCAGTTTGCATTCTCACCAACAGTGCACGAGGGTTCCCCATTCTTATTTTAATTGTATTTCCATAATGTTATTTGCCCCAGTCCTGCACCTCTTTATGGAAAGACCCAATTGAAAGAGAACATGAGAAATTGTGAAAGACCAATTCCTGCTTCATTTTGCCTGTCATAGCAAACTTCCATCTGGACATTGTGGTTTGGGCAGCCTTCATGTATGTTCAACCACTCATTTAAAACATGTTTGTTGAGAAGCTATTATTTCCCAGGAACTATGCCAGGCTCTGAGAATACAACACTAACTAAAACAAATGGAGTTTACAATTTAGTAGGAGGTACAATCAATTAAAAAGATAATTTTAGAGTGTGTTATATTTATTTGGGGGCTAACAAAGGGAGAGAGACTTTTTCTCCTATTTCCTTGCTGTCTGTACTATTATGATCCATATCTGCTTCTTCAGTCCACTCCCTTCCCCCCACTTACCACCCCCAAGCTCCATCCCTTTCTCACATACACACTTTCTGGCGGCTAAGAAAAGGACAACATTTTCAAGGAAATAAACAGCTGGTTAACTGGTAAGTATTGTCCAAGATTACTTTAAAAATCACATTTATAGGGCGCCTGGGTGGCTCAGTCGGTTAAGCAACTGCCTTCGGCTCAGGTCATGATCCTGGAGTCCCTGGATCGAGTCCTGCATCGGGTTCCCTGCTCAGCGGGGGGTCTGCTTCTCCCTCTGACCCTCCCCCCTCTCATGCTCTCTCTCTCTCAGTCTCTCTCTCAAATAAATAAATAAAATCTTAAAAAAAAATCACATTTATAAGTGATAATGTGAAACCAGATTCTCTGCCAAATTACCAGTTTTTCAGCTACAGCCTCGACTCTGTCAGATCTGCTTTATTTATTAATAACTCATTTAACATCAGGCAAGATTCGGTTGTTCCAATGAACTTGAACACAAGCACCATGAAATCATCTGACTTCTATGCTTTTCCACTGGCAATAGTTTTGAGATGGTGTTACTTTGTTAGTGTGGGGGTGATTCCTTATAACATTCCTGAGACTTCAAATCATCCTGCTTCTTTTATTATCATCAGAGAATGGAGAAGTCAAGGGAAGGATTACACGATGATTCAACTCAGATTAACATTTGGGCAAGACATGAATCCTGCAGCTTCTCTGCAGTGGGAACTTCAAGATAAATTTCTACCTGGATGACCTTGCCACTCTTTACACTTGTCCTCAATTAAGCATCTGCAATTATTCTTTAGGCCCCAAATTCCTATTATTGGCCTATTTATTTTTACATAGAAGAGACAGCAGGTCTCCAAAGAAGCTTGTGCTTGTGTAAGATGACACAGGACAAGTGCCCCAGCACAAGCCAGAAGAGTGGCAGCCCAATCTCCCAAGGTCACCTTCTCTACAGGGCTGCGGTCAGCACCTCATAAACTACTTCTCGTTGCTAAGGTGTTGGTGGCTTAGGGCTTAAAGATTTACTCTGAGTATACTACTTTTTAAAATATGAATATCCAACAATTTTCAAGATGGTAATTCTCCCTCTACCAACAGCAGCTCACAAACATTTGCGGAGCATTACAGGGCTTAGAAAGTCATGGGTCTGGCAAAATCAGCCTTATTTGTATCCAGGTTCTGCTCATGTCCATAAGTAAAACACTCAAAGGATGATACCATAAGTGTTCAAATTAATGGCAGGCACAATAGTATTCTATTATTGGAATAAAAAACTATGATAAATTAAACTACTGACCCCAAACTATCACCTCTTTCTGCACACAAGCTCTGTGCCATGTAGCTTTGCGGTTCCTT
Organism: Neomonachus schauinslandi; assembly: GCF_002201575.2. Classification (NCBI taxonomy): domain Eukaryota; kingdom Metazoa; phylum Chordata; class Mammalia; order Carnivora; family Phocidae; genus Neomonachus; species Neomonachus schauinslandi. Next base: position 105,825,540 of record NC_058414.1, on the reverse strand, counting down.
CCATTAGGAGTGGGTTTATTTCCTCCCACACTGATGCTGGGCTTGGCCAGCATCTTGCACTGGCCAACAGGATAGTAGCAAATGTGTTGTTATAGAAGATTTGAAATGGGACTTGCCCTCCATGCTTCTGACACTGCCCAGAGGAGTGTTGACCCAGCTAGCTCATTGGCAGGATGAGAGACAAGGAAAGAAGACCTGGACCCACCTGTAACTTAGAACCAATTGAACAGCCTAGATTTACTGTCAGCCAAACTACAAATATATGAGTAGAAATAAAGATAAGAATGTTTGGAAGTCATTAGTGGTTCTCCGTGGAAGTACAATTATTGGAGATCGTTGTTTCCTTCTTTGTATTTTCTGTGTTTTCTAAAGTTGCTGCAGTTATCATGCCAATAAATAAGATGATGCTGTGGATCTCCACTGGCCTTAAGTGGACCATAACTGAGAAGGTCACTGAAAAATGTTAGACATTTCTCCTGTGCTGTTTCCCATGGGCCCTGCTGTATTCCCAGAATACAACCTTGGAAAACAAAGCATCACAATTCTACTTTTATACTCTTTCCTCAGGTTTGAATAACCACAGTCATAAATTAGATTCATTGTTTTAAGTCTGAATCATGTACTTACCCCTAACTGTTGGACTTTGATTCAGAGAGCTATTTTTAGTGCTTACTTTATGGGGTAAAAAGATGGATTGAGGTGGTCTTTTAGAGAAAGGCTAGTAACCTACTAATGATTTTCAAATGCACCCTAGGTTTAAACTTTACACTTTTTAAAACTCATTATCTTTCTAAACATCAGCAGCAGTTAAAATGTAATTGTAAACAGGTACATTTATAATAGCAATAGACATATGAGATATCTAGGAAGAAATCTAACAAATTATGTGCAAAATTCTTATGAAAAAAAGATATAATTTTATTAAATTTATTTTAAAAGATAAACAGAAAAGAAATCATGTTCATGGGTAAGAAAATAATATCATTAAAATTTCCATAAAAGTAAATTACTAATTTAATTCAATACTAATCAAAATTCCAAGAGGATTTCTTTGATGGATTAGCAAGCTGATTCTGAAATGGATTTGAAAGAATAGAAGAACAAGGGCAGCCAAGACAAATGCCTCTCTAGGTTGAAAATCTCACCACATGCAATCAAATTATCAAATACTGATTGTATTTATGTTCCTGGCACGGTACCGGACACTGAGATTACCGTGATTAGTGAGATCAATAAACAACAGTAAGGTAGTCCTGGTGGATGCTATAAAGGAGAATCATGTGACTGCTAGGGGGATGCCCTAGAATTCTAAGATGAAGTAAGGTGGTAGGTGGAGCCATTTGCCGGCTGTAATGGAAGATGGCATGGTTATGATTATGATTATGGTCCTACAAACTATTTCTCCTGAAATCTTACAATCAGGGGTTATTCTTAGTTAGTATCAAAGCATGTGGAATTTCTCTGGGCTGCTTCTGTTTCCTGAGACCTATACTTAGGGTCTGAGCTCTATTCCCATTCCTTGGCATCCCAGCTACCTTTCAATTCATCCTGTTAAAATGGAAGCTGATAAGTGGTTTATTCCTCCTAGGAGTTCATGGATTTGAAAGATGAATTTTTGAACACAAAATATCTTAAAGTTAAAAAGGAATGCATTTATAATAATCTGTAATGGTATAATTTCAAAATGTACATCGCCAGAGATCTATTTGGAGAAGGGCCTGGGGATGATTTTCTAAATATAGTTTAGCCAGGGGCCTCACCATGACATAGTTGAAGTCCTTATAAAGAAGCAAATTAGCTAGCAACACATATCTTGCCTGTCAGTAGAGCAGGTGGGTGCGCAGTGATTCCATAACAAAGAAATGAGGACTCTGGGTCCCTAATTCTCCCAAAGTCACCCTCAGCTGCTGGTTAACATCTAAGTTCACACGCCAACATACCTCAATACCCGGGCAGTAAAGGAGGGAGAAAGCATAACGAGGGCAAAGAATGTCCAAAGAGTGAAAATTTATGATCATAAAAAATAATTTTTTTCATTGCAGGAGATTTTGCCTTTATTTATATCGTTTGACATTTTATGAAATATACCATTCACCTGTTATGTGTGTGCTTATAATTAAATAATTAACAACAGAAAAGACTGTTGAGGGGGCCAGTCTTCTATCTACATATCTGCACATGCATATATATAAAAAATTGGATAACAGTTCATATTTAAAAATTATATATATGTAATATGTATGCCTTTTTGAATTCAGCATTTCCTAGATTAACAATGCATTCTCTAGTGACTATGAAAATGCCAGCTTTCTCTACTTGAATTTTTCTTACTAGTTATTTATAAATCATAATCCATTATGTATTTCAAAATTTAATTTCTGATTCTGCATTTACCTTGATGCTTACTTCAATACCTAGGAGATATTTCCAAAATGGAAAAATTAACAAAATTAAAGGCCTTTTAAGGGCTTTTCTTTTAACTAATTTGAAAATGGCTTTCAAGATTGAAAAATATTTGTTACTTGACCGCATTATCTTTTATAGTCCAGTGAAATGTAAGTCAAACTGGGTCTTGCTTTGGATTTGAAGCTTTTGGCCTGAGTATGGAAGGTCTTAGAGCTGAAAGATACACCCTCTACCCAGTTACACAGAATCACACAGTTTAACATTGTAATGATCATTGTTTAAAAACAAAACTTTGGGAAACTTCTTGGTTATAAATCAGAATATTTACTACATTTAAAATTTTTGAAAACCTACAAGGGTTTGTTTTTTTTATGGTTTTTTTTTCTATTTATTTATTTATTTATTTGATGTAGTGTTCCATGATTCATTGTTTGTGTATAACACCCAGTGCTCCATTCAATACGTGCCCTCTTTAATAGCTATCACCAGGATAACCCATCCCCCCTCCCCTCTCCCCTCTAGAACCCTCAGTTTGTTTCTCAGAGTCCATAGTCTCTCATGGTTCGTCTCCCCCTCCGAAAAGCTACAAGGGTTATGAAAGGAAGCAGAACATGCTGGGTATAATTTAACAGGGTAGGCTCACAGCTAAGCACAATGTTAATAGCAGAAATAAAAAGTGCCAAGAGACACAGTCAGAATTTTCAGAATTTTACCTTGACAGTGTTTGGTCTTGTTCAAATTTGAAGTCCCAGTGAAATCAAAGCCAGGGTTCCAAAAAATAAGTTGATTTTAATGATTTTTGCCAATTTAGTCATGATTTTGTGGAGGGGTAGACTTTTGAATTTCCTTACTCTACCATTTTTGCTTCTCCGTTTTTGAAGGACAATTTGCTGCATGTAGAAATCAACTGTTAGAGCTGTTAAGGATACACTGGACAGGAGAAGCAATAAGCTTCTCTCTTATTGCTTTCAAGATTGTTTCTTGGTCTTTTGTTACTTTGATTCTTCTAGGTGTAGCTCTCCTTGAGTTTATCTTTCTTGAAATTTGTTTGAGTTTCTTAGATGTGTAGATTATTTTTTTCATCAAATTTGGGAAAGAATATCCTTTCTACCCCTTTCTCTCTTTCCTCTCCTTTGGGACTCCCATTATGCATATGTTGGTGCACATGATGGTGTCTCACAGATCTGAGATTCGGCTTATTTTTCTTTATTTCTTTTTCTTTGTTTCTCGGACTGGATAATCTCAGTTAATTTATCTTCAAGTTTTCTCTTTCTTCCTTCTGACACCTCAATCTGCTGTTAGCTACTACACTGAATTTTTTTTGTTTTAGTCATTCTATTTTTCAGTTTTGGAAGTTCTCTTTAATAGTATTTTATAATTTCTATCTGCTTATTAATATTCTCTTTTTGCTGAAATGTCATACTTGTACTTTCCTCTAGTTCTTTAGGACTCAAACCAGGTCTAACATTGGTTCCTAGGACATGTTTACAATGGCTGATTTAACATCTATGCCCTACAAAGTCCAATGTCTCTGATTCCTCATGAAGAGTTTCTCTTGACTTTTTTTTTTTTTCTGTGATGAGCCAAGCTTTCCTGTTTTGGGATATCTCATAATTTTTGTTGAAAGCTGGGCATTTTAAATAATATAATGTGGCAGCTCTAGGAATCAGACCATTTCCCTGCTCCAAAAGGGTTATGGTTCTTTCTCTTTGTTGTTACTATTATGTTGCTGTTTGTTTTGTGACTTCCCTGAATTAATTCTGTAAAGTCTGTATTTTCTATTATATGTGGTCACTGAGGTCTCTGCTCAGTTAGCTTAGTGGACAGATAATGATTGAACAGAGATTTCCCTAAAAGCCTTGAACCAGTAAGTCTCCTAAACTTGGCTATGGGGCTCTGTTTGTGTGTTGGTGTTTCTTTAATGCTCTGGCAGGCATTTTACAACACTACATCATCCATTACATCCTGCTTATGGAGACCCTCAAGGCAGACACAAAATGAGAGATTTGGACCCTCTCAGGTCTTTCCTGGGCAGCTTGGGCATGACTTTTTATAGTCTCAGGAATATGTTGGAGCTTTTCAAAGCCCTATGAACACGTTATCCCTCAGATTTTCCTTCTGTTATTTTGGTCAGCTTCTTGTTTGCCCCCAAAGTTATTGCTGCCTCAGGCAGCTATTATGTTAAGCGATTGCCACTGATCTTTTCAACAAATGCCCCAGGGAAAAGACTGTTTACATGGAGTAAGCTCTGAGTCAGATCAAATAAAAACAAGTCCTTGAGTGGAGGTTTCCAGAGAACTGCCAGACCTGTCAAATAGTAACAATTATCTGGGCATGGGATGTTGGGCAGCTTCAAATCCATCCTACCCCATCCAGTGGCTACTAGTCTGCTACTTCTCACAGCCAGCTGTTTGTTTTCAATACCACTGCAGAACTGGCACAGAAGGGTTAGAATGGGAAAAGTTAAAATGCCACAAATCAAGATTCAGCCATTTTTCTTGAATAAAAACTCCTTGGGATGTTGCAAGCCTTTGGTTAAATTCTAGAATATTGAAAAAGTTTATTTTGACAATTTTGCCAGTGTTCTCATTGCTTTTATGGAAGAACAGATTTTTCAGGTCCTTACTCCAACATTCTGGGAAAGCTGTTTAATCTGCATGTGGAAATTTAAAAATAATGTCTATTTACCTAGTAAAAGGTGGTTAGCAACTAAAATGTATAGTAGTTAGAGACTACTAAAGAGGTAGAGAAGTAGCAAATGGAGAAGGCCTGAAGAATACAAAACAAAGAAATATCAACTTAGATGAGTACCCCCACCCCAAGCTAAGACCTAGATCTCTAGGGAGAGGCTGTGGCTGCCACAGATGCACACAGTGCCCCAGGCTGAATATACCCTTGCTAGAGGGCAGGGCTGACTGAATGCAGCAACCCTAAGGTGAGTACCCACACCGCCCCATGTTGATCCACTGGCAGACAGCAGAAGCAAAACACCTTCCGCTTGCTATTAACAAATCTTAACATTGCCAGCTGGAAAAGAGATGTCTAGTGTCCAGTTTTCATATCACAAAGCCAGGCCAAGAAAGGTGAATTTGCATCAGAGAAGCAATATATTGATAACCAGGACAGCGCCTTTTGATAATGGAAATGTAATTCTCTGTAATGTATCCAAATTTAGTCTTTCTGTCATCCACACAGAAGCCAGCATTCAATAAGCAACCCCCCAAATGATAGCTTCTTTATTCAAATGATGCCTCAGACTCATCAGAACACAAGGTCATTTATCTAGGAAGCCTTCATCTTATTAGCTGACTTCCAAATTTTTTCCTATGCTTATCTGGTAGGTTCTTTGAGAGTGTGAATTTTTATTTATTTTAATATTTTTCATCTCAGGTCTAGTTGGTTAAACCTGAGTAGCTGAGAGCCTAATATATGTGAGTTTTCAATTCAATAATAGAACTGGCTTAGTGAAGCACTTAGTGAATTCATTTAGTGAAGCATATCTTATGAACTGCCAGGTCGATTCAGACTCATTACATTTAGGTGGTATGAGTAAGTTCTAAAATGTAAACCGAAAAGGAACAAACTAAAGCGTAGAGTCAGGGAGCCACTTGGCAGCAGTGAGCAAAGACAGAAGTCACCCTCCATGTGGGTGCTTATCTGCAGCTGGGTCTTAGGATTTCCTGGGGCAAAAACCTCCTGACAGAGATTTTTAAATAACTTTGTTTGAGATGTCATCTTCCATAACAGCTTCCTAGCTACATGTCTATTTACAAAACAAAAGAATTGGTTTTGGGAAAGCATAAAAACTAAATACAGTTAGCTTCAGGACACAAAAGAACCACCACATGAGTAATTGTTACCTAGCAGGAGTCTAGCTATTTCGGAGAGCATAAAATTGCATCAGAACTGATGTTTTATGAATCTCCTTGTCATCCTGAGTATTTTACAGTGGTTTCCTTTTATTCTCCACCTAAGAATATGATGTGACTCACCCTAGTTCATCAACATTGGAATTTAAGGGGGAAAATAATGTAAAATGCCATTTTCTGGAATATAAAATGCAGGCAACAGGGTGAAGAAGAAACAGGAATAAACCCCTTTTATTCACAAGTCATTTCAGGGCACCAGCATCCACTAGCAGAAACTAATAGAAGCCACATGGCTTCATATGGCTTGAACGGGTCAACAGCCTTTGCTGTTATAGAAGTAATGGTCAGCAGCAATGTCCAAAATAGCCAAACTGTGGAAGGATCTGAGGTGTCCTTCAACAGATGAATGGATATAGAAGATATGGTTCATATATGCAGTGGAATATTACTCAGCCATCAGAAAGGATGAATACCCACCATTTGCATCCACATGGTTGGAACTGGAGGGTATTATGCTAAGTGAAATAAGTCAATCAGAGAAAGACAATTATCACTCAATTATCACTTGAGTGAAACTCAAGTTTCACTCATATGTGGAATATAAGAAATAGGGCAGAGGATCATAGGGGAAGGGAGAGAAAACTGAATGGGAAGAAATCAGAGAGGGAGACAAACCATGAGAGACTCTAGACTCCAGGAAACAAACTGAGGGTTGTGGAAAGGGAGGTAGGTAGGGGGATGGGATAAATGGGTGATGGACAATAAGGAGGGCACGTGATGTGATGAGCACTGGGTGTTATACACAACTAGTGAATCACTGAACACTACACCAAAAACTAGTGATGTACTATATGTTGGCCAATTGAATTTAAATTTTTAAAAAAGAAGAAGTAATGGTCAGTCCTGTTAAGATTATAGAGATAGGACAAGAAGAGAAAGAAAAGATTCAAAATGACAGAACACAAAATTTCTGCAATTGCCAGATGATTTGGTAACCAGAATGTGAGTTATTATGGGGAAAGTACCTAAAGTACCTTTAAAGGGAGATTATCTTCACCCTTGAGGTCGGATCAGAAACAGAGGTTTTATTTCCCAGTGTCAGTCACAGAAAAACTGTAACCCCAAACCACGAGGAGCCATGTGCTTACCTCAGCGGGGGTCCCACCTCCTGTGCCTTTCCAGCTTCCAGGCAGCCAGTATCCCACTCCTGAGGGCCAGTAAACAGCTACCTTAGGGCTCCAGAGCAACTGGGAGGTTTCCCAATGGGATTAGCCAGCAGGAATATCAGATGCCTGGCAGAGTGACTTCAAAAATAAGCATGGACCATGAATTTTTCCTAAGGTTTAAAACCACTGATTTCTATTAGAGTTTTAAGGATTAGAGTATAGGATATAAAAATCTGTGGACTTTCGTATCCTCATCTGCTCAAAAGAGGGCTGTGTTAGGGATGGGCAAAGGGTCCATACACAATTGTCCAGGATTAATGCAGCTTGCCTTTCTCCCTAGAAGTTGGTGACCCACCACAACTGTTCCAATAGCAACGGCCCAACCCAATTTGGAGTTCAAGGAATAAGACAGGCCTGATACCACCATGAGCTGCACACCTCACTTCATTAACGGCTGGATTTAGATAGTCCTCTCTTCATCACTTTCACAGCAGACAGGCCCAATACCCACCTTTCCAAGTTCCCTCCTAACTATTGCTTCATCAGTATTGCTGTACACTTGGAGAAGAAATACCCACAGAAAGACCAGGCTTGCAAGTCTTGAGAATGCAGTCTGCATTTTACCCACATTACTTCACACTCTTCACTTTCAAAGAGCAAATGACCAATGCAACATCTGGAGACCCTCTCATGTTACATTTGGGCCTTTTGTCTACATGGACATTAAACTCTCTATGGAAAGTATGTTCTGCAAAAAATGTACCTCCTCACTTTTTTTAAATTTAATTTTATTATGTTATGTTAGTCACCATACAATACCTCAATAGTTTTTGATGTGGTGATCCATGATCCATTGTTTTCCTATAACACCCAGTGCTCCATGCAGTATGTGCCCTCCGTAATACCCATCACCGGGCTAACCCATCCCCCCACCCCTCCCCTCTAAAACCCTCAGTTTATTTCTCAGAGTCCATAGTCTCTCATGGTTTGTCTCCCCCTCAGATTCCCCCCCTTCATTTTTCCCTTCCTTCTCCTAACGTCCTCCATGCTATTCCTTATGTTCCACAAATAAGTGAAACCATATGATAATTGACTTCCTCTGCTTGACTTATTTCACTTAGCATAATCTCCTCCAGTCCCATCCGTGTTGATGTAAAAGTTGGGTATTCATCCTTTCTGATGGCTGAATAATATTCCATTGTATATATGGACCACATCTTCTTTATCCATTCATCTGTTGAAGGGCATCTCGGCTCTTTCCACATTTTGGCTATTGCGGACATTGCTGCTATGAACATTGGGGTGCATATGGCCCTTATTTTCACTACATCTGTGTCTTTCGGGTAAATACCCAGGAGTGCAATTGCTGGGTCATAGGGTAGCTCTATTTTTAACTTTTTGAGGAACCTCCATACTGTTTTCCAAAGTGGCTGTACCAACTTGCATTCCCACCAACAGTGTAAGAGGGTTCCCCTTTCTCCACAACCTCTCCAACATTTGTTGTTTCTTGCCCTGTCCATTTTTGCCATTCTAACTAGTGTAAGGTGGTATCTCAATGTGGTTTTGATTTGAATTTCCCTGATGGCTAACGATGATGAACATTTTTTCATGTGTCTGTTAGCCGTTGGTATGTCTTCTTCAGAGAAGTGTCTGTTAATGTCTTCTGCCCAT
>NC_058414.1:105742027-105816028 GCF_002201575.2 Neomonachus schauinslandi | reverse complement strand
AGCTTGAAATCGGGCAACGTGATGCCCCCAGCTTTGTTTTTCTTTTTCAACCTTTCTTTGGTGATTCGGGGTCTTTTCTGAATCCCCACAAATTTTAGGATTGTTTGTTCCAGCACTTTGAAAAATGCCATTGGAATTTGATAGGGATGGTGTTGGAGGTATAGATTGCTCAGGGTAGCATAGACACTTTAACAATGTTTATTCTTCCGATCCATGAGTATGGAATGTTTTTCCATCTTTTTGTGTCTTCTTCAATTTCTTTCATGAGTGTTCTGTAGTTCCTAGAGTATAGATCCTTTACCTCTTTGGTTAGATTTATTCCGAGGTATCTTATGGTTTTTGGTGCTATTGTAAATGGAATCGTTTCTCTAATTTCTCTTTCTACAGTTGCATTGTTAGTATATAAGAAAGCAACTGATTTCTGTGCATTGATTTTGTATCCCACCACATTACTGAATTGCTGTATGAGATCTAGTAATTTGGGGGCAGAGTCTTTTGGGTTTTCCACATAAAGTATCATGTCATCTGTGAAAAGAGAGAGACCCCATCAAAAAGGAGAATTTCAGACTGATATCCCTGATGAATATGGATTCCAAAATCCTCAACAAAATCCTAGCTAATAGGATCCAACAATGCATTAAAAGGATCATCCACCATGACCAAGTGGGATTTATCCCTGGATGCAAGGGTGGTTCAACATTCACAAATCAATCAATGTGAGAGAACACATTAATAAGAGGAGAGAGAAGAACCATGTGGTCCTCTCAATTGATGCAGAAAAAGCATTTGACAAAATACAACATCTTTTCCTGATTAAAACTCTTCAGAGTATAGTGATAGAGGGAACATTGTTCAAGTTCATAAAATCCATCTATGTAAAACCCACGGCAAATATCATCCTCAATGGGGAAAAGCTGAGAACCTTTCCCTTAAGATCAGGAACACATCAAGGATGCCCACTCTCGCCACTATTGTTCAACATAGTACTAGAAGTCCTAGCAACGGCAATCAGACAACAAAAAGAAATAAAAGGTATTCAAATTGGCAAAGACCTCTTCACTTTTTTTAAGAGTCGCACTTTTAAAAAAATATTGAAGTATAATTAAGATACAATGTTATATTAGTTTCAGGTATACAACATACTGATTCAACAATTCTATACATTACTCAGTGCTCACCATAATAAGTATAGTCACCATCTGTCACCATACATTATCACAATAGTATTGACTATATTGTCTATGATGCACTTTTCATCTCTGTGACTTATTTGTTTTATAATTGGAAGTTTGTACCTCTTAATCCCCTTTATCTATTTTGCTCATCCCCCTACCCACCTCGCCTCTGGCAACCACCAGTTTATTCTCTGTGCTCAAGAGTCTTTTTAGGGCGTCTGGGTGGCTCAGTCGTTAAGCATCTGCCTTCGGCTCAGGTCATGATCCCAGGGTCCTGGGATTGAGTCCCGCATCAGGTTCCTTGCTCAGCGGGAAGCCTGCTTCGCCCTCTCCCACTCCCCCTGCTTGTGTTCCTGCTCTCACCATCTCTTGCTCTGTCAAATAAATAAATAAAATCTTTAAAAAAAAAAGAGTCTTTTTGTTTGTTCATTTGTTTTGTTTTTTAGGTTCCATATGTAAGTGAAATCAAATGGTATTTGTCTTTCTCTGTCTGATTTATTTCACTTAGCATAATACACTCTAGGTCCATCCATGTTGTTGCAAATGGCAAGATCTCATTCCTTTTTTTGTGGCTGAGTAATATTCCTTCATGCATATGTATATCTTCTTTATCCATTCATCCATAATTCGGCCTTTGGCTAATTCAGAGGTTGAAATTACCTCGTAAGAGGCCAGCTAATTGCTTTTTTGAATCTACACTAACTTCACATTGAGCCTACTCTCAGAGGTACGTAGGCTTAGTAATAGAAAATACTTCAAGCTCTTCTACGGTCATTACTCCTGAGTCACTCAAACTGTACCGAGGTTTAACTGGCATAGGACTATTGAGTTCACAAGGAATATCTTTTAAAAGTCTGGAAAAGAGTATTAATTCCTTAATTATCAATAATTACACTCAGAGTCCTTTAAAGCAAAGATACTTAAGGCAGAAAGAAAAAATATACTGTAAGTTCAAACCATCTTTATACTTGCTTTCCTTTATCTGGCTCAAGAAAGTGTCTCAAGATCAACCTAGTTTTTAGACTGGAAAGAGAAGTTTTGGGACAAAGTATCACTTCATGAGGTGCATATGGAACATTAGCTCCTGCTGGAGTCCCAAGTTGTACATACCTTGAGGGTTATAATTGCATCAGCAAGTGATACCCACTGGAATACTTGCCTCACACAAACTGATAAAAACTCCATGTTGGGCAATTTCTAATCTGCAGCCTGTAAATCCGTCTTCCATGCGTACCTGAGTTCTTTGGCCAATTAGCCCACTGGATCCCACCAGGGATCCCAAGGCCAGGGTTTCCAGCCCAGGCATCCCGCTCTACCATCTAGAACCACTGATTCTCCTGTCTGGGCCTCTTTTTCTAACCCTTAAAATTAGGCAGGTCTTTCTCAGAACTAGGATTTTAGGATTCTTTCTTTGAGGCTCGTGTAAGTTCCAGCTTCCTTACGAGGAAAGGGGAAGGAACCCGTGTGGTTACCCAGTTCTCAAGGGTGTGGGTGGGGTCAGAGGTGCAGATAGTAGGGCTGCTGTCCAGCATCAGCTCTGTCTGGCATCTGCCCGGCAGTCCTAAAGTTAAAAAACATTTTTGTTCATTCTTCCTTAGGACTGACACTTGAGAAAAATGTTTTATTTCCCTTCAATTAATTTTCTATCTCCTCAAAGATATGTTTTTTGCAAATATACACCATAAATTTGACCTTCTCCTTGAACTTATTTAAAAAGTAAATTAAAAAGAAAATCAACTAACAAATGTTTAGTAAAAATCTATTTTATAGTCATTATTGCTGTGCCAGGGCGAAGAGGTGTATAGCAAGTTTCTTCCCAGAAGAGTTGATAAGAAAGTGACCAAAGATTAATTAGTAATGAAATCAAAAAGTAACTCGTTGGTAACAATGTCAATTAAGGAGCAGCCCCGCGAAGTCCCTGGGACTTTGTGGTGGGCTGTGAGGACGGCTCAGGAGTCCCCTGCAGAGTCACACCCAAAGCCACCTGGCTTCATCCCCTTGGTCATATGCCCGTGTCTGAGCTGCTCTGCATTTGGAAGTTCAGAGAGCTCCCAGGGCTCCAGTTCCACCAGCACCCTGTGCCCGTCCACTGCCCCAAGCCCAGGGACTTCTTCCCTCACCTCTGCTCCACATTTTGCATTTACCTTTGTTATATAACTTATCACTTACACTGCAAAGTAAACTTTTACTTGGGGGTGATCATTCATCTTTCTACCACCGAGCCATGGCGGCTACCACATACACGGTAGGTCTTCCACAAGCAATGAATCCACGTGATTCCTCTAAGAGCGATAGTGCATGGAAATGCTTCATGGAAACCTTAGGGTTCCACCTGAGCATTGAGGATTTGGGATGAAATGTGGCTACTGAAAGCTGTCTCAAAGGCATTGTGGTGCACAGGCCAGTGGGAGCAAAGGGAAGGAAAATAAAGGAGAGAGCACCCCACAAAAAAACAGATAAAAGCTTAGAATGGAGCCCACCATCAAGGGCCTTAGAAACCAGGTGGCAGAGACTCCACCTGATTCTGTAATTGCAGGGGAGCCCTGAGAGTTCCGCAGGAGGAGCAGGGCATGCGGACAAAACAGACCAGTTCCTGACCCCTGCTTGGCACAGGGCAGCAGTGATTCCCTTCTGTGGGCTTGAGACCAGGAGACAAGGGTCTTGGAAGGAAGAAGCAGAGGCGGGAATCCTGGGAAGCAAGAAGCAGGGGCGGGAATCATGGCAGGCTACTTGACTACGAGGGAGTGGTTGTCCTAATCAGTTTACTGTAACAGCCAGTAACTGAAGGTTCAGGGTATCTACCCATGATGAGTGTAGTTTAAAAATTGGGAGGAGAGGCCTGAGAATACTTAACTCAGGGAGGCTGTGAACTTTCCCTGTGTGCCTGTGGTTCCCCAGCAACACAGTGGAAACAGGAGCCAAGCCTGGATTGTGTTGGTTGCTACCCAGAGCAGCCAGAATTAGCCGTAGCCCAAGGGGTGAGTACAAGCTGTAGCTTTGGGTGTAGCCAAGTCTAACATCAGAAGAGCAGCGGCCATCAAGTGAGGGGCCAGTGGGACTCGGTAAATGAGTGAGACAAAAGGTCAGGCATGGAGGCAAGAAGGCGAAGCAGGATATATATAGTCAAGACATTTTCTGAGACAGATGATATACGTTAAACTAAAACCAGTTTGCAAAAATTGAATTTTTTTACTCACGTAACTGTGAAGCCCAGCAGTGTTAGAGGTTGTGGACAATGATGCAATGGGGACTGGTCTCAGTCTCTCCTCCTCCCTGCTCGGCTAGCTCACTGACAGCTCCCTTCGGAGGCCACATGGCTCATGTGACCCTCCCTGAGCAATGCCAGCAGAAAGGAGGCACCTTCCCGCCCTGTAATCCTGTCCCAAGCCAGGAGTTAAGTTTCACTGGCTCTACGGGCCACGTGTCCATCACTGAGGACATCCCAGCAGCCAGGACGTGTACTGCTTGGATGGCCAGAGTAGTGGTATGGCAAGTCCTGGAACACGTGGAGAACGGATGGCTCACCAAAGAAACTCAGGGTGCTGTCGTCGTAAGAAGAGCGACTGGCCGAAAGAAGAGAATGTGTACAACAGGAGAAAGGGTTCCTACAGAGAATCCCTTCACCACTGCGTGCCAGCACCTGACGTGGGCTGGGCCGACGAGCTCTCCACCTGGGAAGGGTGTCGAGGATTTCAAAGAAGAGGGAGGTAACAATTTTTCTTGAATGGTTTCCTGTAAACTTGATTTTCCCACCCTTGGCCATCTGTCAGATAGTCAGATTTAAACCAAGCTAATGATACTTACACTCGGCCAAATTAATTTATCATTTCTTCTAGGACTAACATCAAGAAATATGCCAAATAATGGAGAAATGGACTATCAAAGTTTCGCTGGTATCATCTACACTGTGGTATCTTTCCAAACACAGAGTTAGGATTCAGCTTTTTCTACCAGCAATGTTTTGCCATCAGATCCTGATACATAGTATACACTAATACCATTTCAGGATTCTACACAAACCCATCACTTGACCTGATGACCTTAATACTGGTTTATACAGTAGGTGAATGTCTTTAAAATTTTTGTTTATACAAGAGATATCACTGGTGGGTATATTTTTAAATCTGGAAAAAAAAATAGTTAAACTAGCCTGGAAAGATTTATTCTTAGTGAATCCAGAGTCACTGAGATCCCATAATACCATTGAACTCTTAGAGCAGAGGCCATCTATTTCTACCTTTTCTTTGTTATTTTATAGTGGCCAAATATCAAAGGAACACTCAGAATTACACACGCAGAAGCAGAAACAACAGACCTCTCAAATTAGTGGAAAGGGATTATCGGTTCCATGGCGAAGGTGCCCGTGAAGTGCGCGCTGAGTTCTGGGTGCCATAAGAGGCCCAGTGAGGGGCACAGGACAGCCAATAATAAAGGAAGTTAGCTCATAAAAGAGAAGACACAGGGAAATATGATATTTGAAGTTCCATAATGTGGGAGAGGGATTCTGTCCATTCTAAATCCCTATGGGTTAAATTAGGACCAAGGGAGAGAAAAGTCAGGAAGGGATTTTGGTTCAGTCAGAACTGTCCAGAGGTAGCCTGAGTTGCCTTTGGTTGAAAACACCAGTACTTCTCAGCTTTGGATGTGTTCAAGAGGAATCTGGGTGAGCACGAAACAATCTTGATATTAAGATGCAAGCAGCTTTTCTCCTGCCGTGTAAACTCTCCCCCTGTGTGGGGACCCTATCCTTCTAAAGGACTTTGATCAGCCAATCAAGTTCAACATCTATTTCTCTATCAGTTCCTTCCCATCATGATTTCAGTTTCTCTCATCTTAAAAACAAACCCAACCCTGATATTCCTCATGTCTCCTTCAGTTGCTGATCTTTTTCTTAGCACTTGCAGGCAAGCTTCTCAGATGCATTGTCTCAGCTTGTTTTCATGACTTCACTTTGAACACACTTCACAGACCAACCAGCCTGGCTTTTGTTTGTACCACACTCCTCTGAAGCCGACCTTGCCAATATTGTCGATGATGACAGTAAATCCAACGGACACACTTCAGTCCTTAAGTTGGGTGATCTCTCAGCAGCATTGAACATATGACTGCCCTACCCTCTGGAAATGTCCACTTTCTTGCTGCTTCTGGGACGCCACACATTCCTGGTATTCTAAACACCTCCCTAACTGCTACTCCATGCTCTCATTTGTCATCTCTTCCTACTTTCAAGCAGAGGCTCAGGACTCGGCATTTTCACAGGCATCCCCAGTAATTCTGGTGCCAGAGACTGGGGACCACACTTGGAAACACGCTGGCTCACATGATGGTGTCCCCAGGCCTCTTTCCTGACTCTACTCCCCCTTCAGCAAACTCCCCTGGCTTTAACTACCATATAAAGTCATAATTCCCAAGGGACTCTCCCTTGGGCTCCTAAACTGTAGCTGTAACTTGCTTCTTAACATCTCCACTGGGACCTCAGGTTAGACATATCCCAGACTTACTCCTTATCTTCTCCCAACCTCCTTTTCTTCAAGACTCTATGTCAGGCCATCCTCTAGGGGATAGAGCAGAGCAAAAGAAGTGTGAAATGGATCCTGGAAGGAGGGGAATAGAGAATAATTGGTAGAAACTGCCATCTATCTAGTTGCTCATACCAGAAACCTGGCAATAGCATTTACAGATCCCTCTCACTTATCCCCAGAAATGCAGCTCATCACCAACTTCTGCTGACTCCAAACCCTAAATGCTATACTAATCTCACCATTTCTGTCCATCCCCATGCCTCCAGTCCTGTTTAAGTCACCATGATTTCTCTCCCAGGCCATGACGCCTTCTGCAGGGCCTCCTATAGTCCTTTGGACAGAATCCTCATCTTTATCTTGCCCTGAGCCCTCTTCTGACCCTCTCCCTCTTCCCCCTACATCCCAGCCACCATAACCTTCTTCAGCTCTCAAATGCATTTCCTTCTCTGCTATAAGGTTTAGTGCAGGTTGTACTTTTTTCCTACCTGGAACGATCTTTGTCTAAGTCCTTATCATCTCTTGGGCCTCAGCCTAAATGTTGGTTCCTCCAGAAGGCCTTTCCCAAACTCAGGGCCCTGGTTATTACTCACCTTCCCTGGTCAACTGTAAGCTCTTTGAGGGCACAGCTCGTGTCTGTATTCCCACCACGGAATTCATAGTGTGCATATTGATTTGTCAGAGGCCCTTTGGAGAGCAGATACAGAAAAAATATAAATGTTTATAACTGCCTCATGTGGTCTTGGGCAAGAGCACTTCTGTCCTGTGCTGCCGTCCCTCTGGGTTGAGCCCCAGCAGAGTGTAGGGTCTGTTTGGAGATGTGCTCCCTCACACGCACACACTGAACTCACTTTGGTGTGCTGGCTGGCTCTCCCTCCCACTCTGCTTCTGAGGGCTTGCTGCCAGAGGCTGTGTCCAGGTGCCATCCTGAGCAGCCCCCTCTCTGGGCGCGGCCGACCTCTAAGCTGAGAGTTGGCGTTCTGGGCACTCGCACTAGATGATCTTCAAGGGCTTTGCATTAGATGTGGTGGTGCTTCCTACTATACTTCTTTCAGAACCCACATCTTCCCTGGTAAAGCACATGTTTGACAAAGGAGTTTGGAAATTCGGGGTGTGTGGGGCCTGCCCACTATGTCTAAAGCCCTGGGGTTGAAGCTGGTCCAATCATATTCCAATTAAACAGACAATCACAATTGCATCAAGTTAACCAGGCTTTAGAGGGGAGGGCTGGGGGGTGGGCAAAAGGCGTGATGGGGAGTGGGAAGTATGGGCTTCCAGTTGGGGAAGGAGTAAGTCACAGGATGAAAGGTACAGCCTAGGGATATGGTCAGTGGTATTGTACTAGAAATGTATGGTGACAGGTGGTAGTTACACCGTAGCAGAACATAGACTTAGTGAGTCACCATGTTGTACGCCTGAAACTAATGCGTCATTATGTGTCGACTGTACTTCAGGTAAACAAACAAGCAATAAGTAGCCAGGCTTTAAACCCAGGACTCAGGGGAACATCGAAAAACCTGGAGAACACAAATCTTTCACTCTAGATTTCCTGGCTCACCCCACATCAGGATCCCTGTAACCCTCAAAGAAAGATATTAATAATGAGGGGGTATTGGATCTGAACCCAAAGTCCTGGGCAACTTGGAGCCCTCTGAAATGGCTGCTTGACCAGAGGGACCTTAAAGCAAAAAAACTTATCACAAACCAACAGCAAGGGTCAGCCAAATGCCCAGCTCCATGAGGCTTTTTACATTATCTCGAGTTTATGGAGAATAAAGTATGAAAGCTGCCCTGCGGATGTGTTGACGCTGGTGACCCTGCCAAAGGCTTCAGAAGGACTGACCAGTCAGGCTATGCTGAGGAAGTGTGTGCGGGCCTTCATGGTGCAGATGTGGTCCATCCAGCCTTGCTTTTGTTTGGTGCAGTCCCTCATGGCCTGTGGCTTGAGGCCCTGAAAGCTGGGAGCCCCAGCTGCCTCCAGCCATTAGCAGGTATAAACACAATGCCCACAAGGTCTGGAGCTTTTCCCACGGATGAGTGAGGATGAACAACACACAAGTTGCCCCCAGACTCTTCGGTTTCTAAAGGCATCCAAGGGAGAAATTTGTTGCTATAAAGATAGCCACTTGGAGAAACGCCATTGATAAAATCATTGAAATGGATGTGGGGGAATGCTTTTAAACAATCACTTTTTTAAAGTAGATTTGTCTAAACCAATGCAGCTAAATGGAGAAAACATAGCCCGGATGCTGGTCAACAGGATGCTGGTCTCTGCTCTGACAACCTGTGTGATGTTAGAAAAGCCTCTCAACCTCTCTGTGCTTCAAACCCTCAATAAGGACTTGCTCAATCCTGCTAAAGCACTTTCCAGCTCTAACAGACTGAAAGTCTTTTCCACCTCCAGTATGCTGGAGTTCTCCAAACATTCTTTTAAAATCTTACATTAAATGTGCTTCTTAACATTCCTCAAACTGGTTACCTCAGAGCATACAAAAAGCCAGATCTCAGTCCTGACATTACTGAAGTTCTAATTGCATATTATTTTTTCCAGTTTTGTATTCACTGCAAAACAAGCATTTAAGAGGGATAAAAATAAGCCCTCAAATAATCACAGCTCCCTCCAGACTCCCCAGCATTGCTCCTGGGGTGGAGTTGGCAGGAGGGGCAGGCAGCCTCCGCATGATGACGTTCTAGGAATTCTTACCTCTGTGCGGCTGGAGGCTGCCTTCATTTGAAGCATAGGTGTTAACTTTGTTCATCTCCTGGTGTATTTTGATGTGCTTGTTTGCAGGACTAAATGATTGCCAATCCTCTCAGAGGTCAAATTTATGAATAAAAGTATGTAATGCTTGTAAAATGGACACAGTGGTGTGAGCTTGAAAATTCTGTAGGATTGAGGTCAGTGCTAAGGGATTTCTTTTCCTTTCAAGTGTCTGTCCATGTCCCTCCATGCTGCACTACCTCAGCCAGCTTCTCTGGTCCCATAGGCTGTCCCTCAAGTCACACTGCATCTCCCCCTAGAACTCTTCCATCGTGCCCTTCTGCACCTTGAGGCTGTACCGCGCCCTCTGATTGCTGGTGACCTCGGGCCTACCCTCCTGACACCTCTTCCCAGACAGGCAGGTGAGTACTGAGGCTCCTCCTTCTGTGTGGACGGAAGGCTGTGGCTCTAGGTGGAAGTGCGATCCTGGGTGAGCTACCAAGCCTCTGGCTCCAGTTGTCTGAAGCTTTAATGAGGTTCAAGTGGGATGGTCTGAGTCAGGGGCCTAAATGCCAATGTCTTCCCCTTCTACTTCCACACAGCTGTCCACTGACAACCTCGGTGCTCTGTGGGCTAGTGGAGTCACCACTGACAGGGACACCCTCTTCCTTGCTGCTCGTGCCCAGCAAGCCTCCAAGGTTGGAGAATTTGAATTCCTTCCTATCTGAGGAGTCTGTCCCTTCCTCTCCAATCCCATGGTTATTGCTCAGATTCAGCCCCTGGTCATCTCTTGTCAGGGTTGGATGTTCTAACTGGCCTATCTCCTTACACTCTCACCCCTCTGACCCCACCGCCACCCTGCTCCTGGAGTTATTTTGATGAATGGAATCTGATCCTGACACTCCTTGACTCAACACCCTCCCACTAGCCCCCTCCCTGGAGGGTGAGGCCCATGCACCTGGGCAGGTTGTCCTCTGCTTCGGCGTCATGAGACATGGGTGCCAGGCTGTTTGCTCAGGTGAGACTCTGCCCAGGGCACTCACCATCAGCCAGGAAACACCTCCTCTTCCTGATAGGCATAGCTCAAAGGTAATCCCCTCCACCCCGTCCACAAACAAACAGATTTGCCCACTTCCTCATTTTTGCCCCCACTAGAGACATTCTTATGACACATTTCTTTACTACAGAAGCTGTTTAAACCAAAACCCATAGAACCAAGTCATTGTATTAACCACAAACTGATTGAAGCCCAACGTGAGCAGCGGGCCAGAGGCCTTGGTTGACTCCGACCCCCACACACACACCAACAAACTCATGCATTCATTCTTCCTCAGCATGTGCATGCCACCTGGATTCACTAAATGACAACACCACCTGATAGCACCTAAACCGAAGAAATATGAATGGAAAAGTAAAAACAGGTTTTTTTTGTTGTTTTATAGTAACTACTTTGAATGTTTTCTTAAAGAATTAATAAAAGCAGGCGCCTGCGTGGCTCAGTCAGTTAAGCGTCTGCCTTCAGCTCAGGTCAAGATCCCAGGGTCCTGGAATTGAGCCCCACATTGGGCTCCCTGCTCAGCGGGGAGTCTGCTTCTCCCTCTCCCTCTGCCTGCAGCTCCCCCTGCTTGTGCTTTCTGGTTTTCTCTGTCAAATAAATAAATAAAATCTTAAAAAAAAAAGAATTCATAAAAGCAAATTGCCTTAAAAATGGCTTGTTAAAGTCAGTATGGCAAAATTCTGTAAAAGATTTTTTAAATCATAAAAATAACAGACTATGTTGTTCTCAGATGATTTTACCTCGGTGTCCTTAAATTCTTTTCCATTTTTATGCACACAAAAAAGTGGACAGCATAAATGATGTATTATTAATGTGGTTTATTCCAGGAAAGACATGAGAATTCCAAATCAGAAAATTTCCCAAAGAAAAAGCTATGGGTTGAGTGGAAAGTGAATGTACTTTCATGTTTAAGTGAACATTTTTATGGATTTCTGGTCAAATTAGTGGAATAGAGAATGCTGGTAGAACTGTCCGTTCTCTGTCACCTATCACAATGCAAGGACCTCACCTCACCTCCACTGCCCAGCAGAGGACCTCACACCAAGCTGTCCCTTCATATTTGCCAAAGGAGTGAGGAAGAAACAAGCTTGTCGGACCAATAAACTAGACGAAGCCAGACCTCGGGTGGGAAAGGAAACTGACCTGCTGTCCTGCACCAAGACCCAGGTTCTGTGGAGGAGAGAATTTCAGGAAGCCCACACACAGGGCAGTCCCTACAGCTGGGATCATCAGGGTACTTTTGGGGGCACCACTTATCACTGAACATTTTCTAAAATGGATTGGTTCGCTTTTCTGGCTGCACACATCTGATTCTCTGTATGATTCAGAAGGCAGGAGCATCTCGCTGTGATTTAGGGCATGTCTCAGAACATCAATTCTCACTCCTATAGGAAGTGTGGGGGATTACGTTGAACCTGCAATGACCCCCAGGGATCACCAAGCTGGAAGCTCTTCTCCCCAACGCCTCCAGCTCATTTTCAGGTCATCTGCCTCTTCTGAAAAGTCAAATAAAGCCCCATTCCTTTGAATTGCTAAGCTTTGATAAACTGGAACTTGCCTGTATTATTTTGTAGCTAAATTATTAAATATTAGGCCACCCCAGGGATATTTTCCAGGCTCATTAAGTTTGCATCAAGAGCCCTCCAACTTCCTGTTGTGACCTTCACTTTATAGGGGACTGTCAGTCTAGAGACATCTCATACTGCTCAGAGCTGATGGTGGGGAATCCTGAGGGTTTCCCAAACCATCTGTGGAGAAGACTCAATTATATTTCTAATTTCCAACTCATTACAGACCAATACTGCTATAAAATACAGTAGAAATGAATTACCAGAAAAATAAAATTTAAAAATATATACAAAATCAAGCCCTGGTTGTTATTAGAATCAAAAGACATAAAGTCATACTTCAGTAAGTATAACCAGAAAAAGCATAGTACCAATTACCAAAAATGTATAAGTAGTTCCCTGAAAATGTATGTGCTAGCACACGCACAGTTCTTCACCATTCTGCAATCATAGCTCCACGAAAACTTAGGAAACAGCGGTTATCCATGTGCAAGCTTAGAGAGCACTTCAAGTCTTAGAGGTGATGAATGAATTTGCTTCTTGCTCTGTGTATCTACTCTAAGCAGGAGAGATGACAAGACGCTACACTAGGGGTAATGTACACCTAAACTGTTTTCACATTTGGTCTTTACTTAGGGAAACCAGGCTGACAGAGGTTTCTGGGATATGCTGGGATGTTGATGGGATGGGAAAAGAGATATTAAATAATTGTAGCAGGCTTAGGATATTCCTTTTATCAGAGTGAAGCAAGTGATATCCTCAATCTTTCATCAACAGACAGTACTAAAGACGCATTCTGTAAAGTCATAGTCACTGTCCCAGCACGGCTGACAGACTCGTCCTAGATACCACACGTGTGCCGTGGACCTGCTGTGCAGGAGTGGCAAACAACACCCATGCACAAGCGAGCTCCACGCCGCCCAGGCTGAGTCTGCCCACCCAGGATGGGAGGGTGATCGCACCTGAGTGATGGAGACGTACTACAACGCTGTAAGGGTCCTGGAGGCTGACTCATCTGTCCAGGGGTGGCAGCCGCACTTCCAGTCACCCTTCGATCCTGGGAAGTAAGTGCTCTTCACTCCTGGAACTTGCCTGGAAGGGGCTGGTGGGTCCTTGGATCTAACAATTGGGTTTTGGACAGCACTGAAGGGGTGTGTGTGTGTGGGTGGGTGGGTGGGTGGGTGGGTGTGTGCACACATGAATGTGCAAGTTGTCTCCATGTGTGCACCGCATGCATGTGCATGCATGTGTGGGATATAGAAGGGACTCAGAAAATGCTCTGCGCTGCCCTACTCTATGGCTCTCTTGTGGCAAACCCCCAAAAAGATGTCTTTGAACAGTAGTTTTCACACACCTACCCTTTCTTTAAGTTTTCAAGTTAAATCGCCCACAGAAGTACACTGTGCAAAACAGACAAGCCGAGTCTTTCAGTTTACATGCATGGAGGGGAGGAGAGACCCACTGTCCTTACTTGGTCAAACCCTCAGCTCACTGCTTTGAGAACACTTCTATTGGGAGATGAAGACAGAAGGGGAAGCCCACACAGGAGGAGAGGGCAGGTCTTCTGTGGAGGTTGTGCCCGTCTCTGCCTGGTGTCCTGTCCTCCAGCAGACCCACAGCCATGCTCTGAGCAGCTCCCCCAAGCCAGGGGTCCTCCTGGGGAGTGATCCCAAAGTTGACCCAAGTGACAAATTCATTAACACATAGGCCCAAATGGCTAATACAAATGATTGAAAGCTCACTGGCACTTCCAGGGGACCTGAGTTTCTGAAGGGGATGAAGGAGCTGCTCCTCTGTCGTATTTGAGGCCAGGGACTCTCAGCATCCAGAGAGCAGAGACCCTCTACTCTCTCTGACCCTCTGGGGCCTGTCTCCTTCTCGGACAAACATGACAGGAGCTCACAAAATTTGATGAAGGAAGGATGGGAAAAGGAACAAAGAAAGGGAAAAGGGTAAGAGAAATGTGCATCAGTGTTTCCACATTGTCATCTGCAGATGACACAGCACCCCCAATAGGCTGTAAGACTTGTCCAAAAACACTCACTAAAGAGTGCTGCCCAACCAGATTCCCCCGCCTATTTGTCTGTTCACAGATCCAGCGCACACGTACTGAGCTCCTAAACATGCCAGAATTGGGTTCTCTGACAAAACACTGCTCCTGGTCTTAGGCGGTCCCGGGGAGGGAACCAATAGGCAAACGGGTAATTAAAAGGCATAAGATATGCCCAAGGGAGGAGCCTCTAATTCCATACTGCAGGGTTGGGGCAGCTTTCTCTGGGAGGGTTCCTGTGAGCCAACTCATAAAGGAATCAGCCAGACAAAAGAATGAGGGATGATTGGATCAGATTCTTAAGCAGAGAGCAGAGCATACAACGCGCACAGAGCTCCACGTGGCTCACACCTAGACCTGAGAGAGCAGAGCATACAATGTGCACATAGCCCCGTGTGGCTCACACCTGGACCCGAGAGAGCAGAACACACAATGTGCACAGAGTTCCATGTGGCTCACATCTAGACATAAGGCAGGGCTGGGAGAGATGGAGCTGGCTCCAAGGCAGATGCCCCCATTATACCACACTATCTTCCAAGGAGCAAACAAACCAGATAGCACTTTACTATCTTAGTCAATGTAATAGATGATGCAGGGTATTGCTTCTTGATTTAAGGTAGTTTGTCAAAGTAATATAAGCACATTAGAGAAAATCTTGAAAACAAACCAAAGGGGAAAAATTCTTACCATTCATCTTACCACTGAACATGGCTAATACAAGCATTTGGATAAATTTCTTTATATTCCTTTTTAAAAATATGCATGTTTTGTGCAAAACAAATGTAATCACAGTATATGTACAAACTTATAATTCACTTTTACAGTAACCTTTATACCATAAGCATTTGTTCACATTACCATACAGTTCTCACTGGGGCTTTTTACATCTGAGAGCCAGCTACAGCGTGGAAATCTGTGCTCAGCCTCCCTCACTCCTGGATGCAGTTCAGGGCCAGAGACACGGCATTTAGGCTGGAGGCAGGAGGGTCCTTCAGTCTTCAACCAACTGGCTGAACACTTTCACCTGCCAAGCAAGTGCCAAGAGAGGTTCCAACAGCACTAACATTCTGGCATGGAGGCATACAATTGGGTTTAAAAACAACAAAAACTAAACAAGATGATCACAATGCATGTTGCCTTAGCGTCATGAAGAATAGAGCCACAGTGACGAGACTGAGCATCTCACTTGGGCCAGTGGGTTAAGCTACTCTAAATTCAGTTGTTTTGTCTGTAAACTGGAAATTATTTTTTGAGGACCTATTTCATAGGATTTTTTTCAGAAAAGATGATAAAGTTTTTTATAAATTTAAAAGCCAGAGAGAAAAAAAATAAAAAATATAAAAATATAAAAAATATTAAAAAATAAATAAATAAAAGCCAGACAGAAAAATTAATATTGAGATGATTATTATCATGACATAGCTAATTTCTCTCTAAGATAATTGATAGTATCATGTTTAGACTAAAAATTTCACTTGAAATATTAATGGAAACTTATATTTATTACAGAAGTGGTGAGAAGGACTAGGGTGGGGTGACCTTTCCTATTGATTTATTACCTTATAAAAGTTTCCAGGAAATACATTTTGAAAATACCATTTCCTGGTCCCTTGAAATCGCACCCCTGAGCAAGTGGCCAAAACGAGAACACGTAAGCTCCTGGAGGATTTCAAGTATCCCCCTGGCTAGGAGGTTGGGAAGAACATATATCCCAGAAGGTGGTGTGTTTAGGGTTAGATCCCCCTAAGAAGAGACAAAGTCGCTTTAGAAAAATTGCTTCTCTGGAATTTGCCCAGAGTAAAGCATCCATCTCAGGGTTGGTCCTCAACAAAACAGCAGAGCAGCCCGTTTATACTCACCTCAGATTGTCTCTCTTATATTTTTCTGTTTTTCACTCTTTTCCCACTTTTTCATGAACTTCCCTCTGCTCAACTGCTTTAATCCATGGTCATTTCCTGTTTATTTTCTTCAAATTGAAACCAGTTTCTGGTATATATACTCTTACTATTGTTTAAGATTAATTTATTTAAATAACTTAGCAAACACCTACAAAAACACTACCCAAAATAAAAACTAGGACATTAGAAAATTATTACCTAAGCCTAAATAGCACTCAACCCCATCCCACACTTGTCTTTATGGCTGATATCTCATGTCTCCTGTCTTTTCTATACATATATTTCTATCTTATATGTATGTCCCTAAAAAGCATGTGGCTTCAGCTTTAGTTGTTTTTAATTCTTTGGGGATTTTCATTAACACCCAGCATTAAATTACTAAAACTCATACATATGGCTGCATGTAGCTGTGATTCTTCATTTGAGGTGCTATAATATAATTTATTGTTTGAATATATGACAGTTTATTCATTTTCCTGTTGGTAGTCATTTGAACTGTTTCCAGATTTCTGCTGTGATGTGACACATTCTTATTTATCTGAATCTTCCAAATTCAATGACTGGAAAGTGAAAACTGATGGATTGTATCTGGGGAAAGTATCTTTCAGCCAGCAAACCAGGGAATTCTAGGCTGCGTCATTATCACTGAGCTGTAAGTCAGGGCTCAGAAACACACATCCTCTCCCAAATGCTCTAGCATCTTTTGAAGTATAACACAAATGAGAAAAGTGCACAAAACATAGATGTACAGCCCCATCAATTATCAGGAGGCAGACACTCATGTGACCACCACCCAAGTGAGAACAGTAGGATGTGTGCCCTGTTCTCCAAAGGGGACGGCTCCCTAACTCCAGCACAATCACTTGGCTTTCCCTGGCCTGGAACTTTATAGATTGGAATAGTGTGCATTCTCTTGGGTCTGGCCTCTTCTTTGGCCCAAGTAGTGTCTGCCATGATGATCAATTCAGAATACTTTTCTTGATTCTTCCAACGGCCCGAAGTGCCGTCAACAGAGGCCCACACTCTCAGCTCACTCAGGGAATGCTTGGCTGAAGAGTGCTGCCTTGCCCAAGGTCACACCCTTTTCCCAGGGCACCCCACATCCATTGGTGGACCCAGGTTGGGGTAAAGGTCCCAAATTAAGGGCCACTCTGAGGGTCATCCAACTTCAGAGTTCTCTGTAGTGTCAGCTGAGGCCTCTGTTGAGACTGAACCCCAGCTCACACTCCTCCTCCGCTCAATCCTGCTTCCTTCCCTTCCACAGTGCTGACCCTGTAGTGCTCCAAAATAAAGCTCCGGCAGGATCATTTCCATCTCGCAGTCCAGCCAGAAACCCAGTCTGTGCAGTTTATACCACCAGTGACACAAGAGGACAGATGTAGGATGTAGTGTTGCATCTGAATAACCTACTGCCCCCAGCACAAGGAGCCATGCCATGGTGAACACGTCTACCAGGGATCAGATGGACGGGAATACCAGGACTGTGCAACGTGATAGACCTTTGAGAAATGCAGAGAAAGTAGTTACTAGAAGGACAGTGAAATCAGGTGGCAGTTGCGAACTTGAACGAATGGTTTGAAGAAGATGACAAAAGGGACTGGTTAATAACAATAAGTGGAATGTGAACTCCAGAAGCTCCAGGTCACACACAAATGGCTCTCATCGCCTGTAGGTAGAAAGCAGAGAAAGATGACCCATCTCAGGACTCAGTCACAAAAGTAGTGGGCTCTTAGTAAGTTTACACTCCCCACCTCACCCATTCGCTCTGTCAGAGCTGGTGCCACAGAGAAGGGAAAGCTTATTGGGAAGCACTCTCCTGGAATAAAAGAAGAACCCCAGCAAATGGTGGAACACACACTAGGCCGGCTCCTGGGAGCAGGGAAGGAGTGAAGCCCCACACTGAGTGAGGTGTAAATACCAGAATTGCCACGGAAGATGGTGAAGGAAGGGATGAACAAGCTCGGAGAAGTGGGTGTGCTAGGGTGGGAAAGCAAGTAGAGGACTGAGTCCCATCAGAAGCCCCAGAGGACAGACCACGTACCAGCAACGTGGCATGTGCTGGTGACGGGGCAGTGGTGGCTCTCCTGTGCAGACTAGACTGATGGGAGCAGAGGCCATTTGGAACTGGGCTCTCTGAGAGTGATGGGGTCGTAGGACCCTGAAGATATACACCAGGTGGCTCAACTTCACCTACCAGAGCCAAGTGGAATTTCTCAATCTGTGACAAGGCTGGAGTGGCAGTCAGGAGGGGCTGGATTCAAAGAGGGTTGTAGAGAAGATTAACAGAACAATGTGCCTAGGTATAAAATATGTGGGCAGTCTGTACGGTCAAATCATAGATGTCTGTGAAACTGAGTGTATGATCACCTCAATAAACACTAACTCTCTCCCAGTTCCCAGATTTAAGCCAGTTTGGACCCAAACAACCCATTATTTGAAGGAGTCTCTAGGCCCACAACAGGAAGGAACCTGATGCATCAAAGCAAGTGTACACAGTCCTTCTCCAAAAGATCCACAGCAAATTATTCAGGTGAGCGGGAAAGTTGGGGAGACACATATTACAAAGACTTGGCCACAGCAGTCCAAACTGACACGGATACCTGAAGATCTAAAATGTCATCACGGCCCCTCTGTTAAAATGGGAGCACATGAGGGCCAAGTGAAAGAATCCTGGCTCAGGTCTACGGGACACATAAACCCACTTGCTGGTAATTTAACAAGGGCCCAAATGTATAATTGGAATAGATATTCTTGGCAGGTACCTCTTTGTTTTGTTGACTGTTTCCTTTGCTGTGCAGAAGCTTTTTATCTTGATGAAGTCCCCAAAGTTCATTTTTGCTTTTGTTTCACTAGCTTTTGGAGATGTATCTTGAAAGAAGTTGCTGTGGCCGATGTCAAAGAGATTACATCCTATGTTCTCCTCTAGGATTTTGATGGATTCCGTCTCACCTTGAGTTCTTTCATCCATTTTGAGTTTATCTTTGTGTGTGGTGTTAGAGAATGATTGAGTTTCATTCTTCTGCATGTGGCTGTCTAATTTTCCCAGCACCATTTATTGAAGAGACTGTCTTTTTTTCCATTGCATCTTTTTTCCTGCTTTGTCTAAGATTATTTGACCATAGAGTTGAGGGTCCATCTCTGGGCTCTCTATTCTGTTCCTTTGGTCTATATGTCTGTTTTTGTGCCAGTACCAGGCTGTCTTGGTGATCACTGCTTTGTGATATAGCTTGAAATCAGGCAACATGATGCCCCCAGCTTTGTTTTTCTTTTTCAACATTTCCTAACATAACATAATAAGATAAAATTTTTTAAAAAAAGACCTTAGGAGAAGAAAGATAGTCTTTTATATTTACCCATATATTTACCACTTATGTTTCTCTGCTTTCATTCTTCAAGTTCAATGTTTCCTTCTGTTAGCCATTTTCTTGCCACCTGAAGAATTTCTTTGAGCATTTCTGTAGAGCAGGTCTACTGGTTACAAAATCTTTTCTTCTTCATCTGAGAATTGTTTGTATTACTTTCGTTCCTGAAGTATATTTTCACTGGATACAGAATTCTAGATTGACAGTGCTTGTTTTCAGCACTTTAAAATTGTTGTTCCACTGTCTTCACTTCCATGGTTTCTGATGAGAAATCCAGTCACTCAAATTGTCATTCCTCTATATGTAAGATGTCATTTTTCTCAGCTGCTTTCAAGGTTTTCTCTATCTTTGTTTTTTAACAATTTAATTATGGCATAGCTGGTACAATTTATTTGTCTGTTTATTTGTTTTTAGTTTATCTTGGTTGAAGTTCACTGAAATTCTTCAGTCTGTAAATCTGTCTTTCATCGAATTCATCAAGTTTTCAACCATAATATCCTCAAATGTTTTTTTCTTCACCAGTCTCTCTATTCTTTGGAGACTCCAATCACATAAATGTCATACTCTTTGATATTGTCCAACAGGTACCTCAGGCTCTCAAAATTTTTTCCTTATTGTTCTCTCCGTCCTTCAGATGGGATAAATTCTATTGTTCCTCCTTCAAGTTCACTGTCTCTTTCCTTTGTTATCTCCATTCTGCTTATTGAGCCTATCCAATAAGGTTATTTGTTATTATTATCATTATTATTTTATTATTGTTGCTATTTTAGATATTTTTCAGTTCCAAAATATCTTATTTTTTTAAGTTTCTACTTCTTTGTTGAGAATTTCTGTATGTCCATCACTTCAAAAGTGTTCACAGACCATGTTTACAATACCTGTTTTAAAGTCTTTCTCATAATTCCAACATCTAAATCATCTCAAGGCTGGCATCTATTGATTATCAATTTCATTTAGAATTGGACATATTTTCTGGTTTATGGTATTTTGAGTAATTTTGGATGGTATCCTTAGCATTTAGTCTATTATATTATGAGAGTATGGGTACTTAAAATCCTCTGGAGAACACTGATATTTTGTTCTATCAGGCAATCAACTTTGTTAGGTTCAAACTAAGAATTTTGTTTCACCTTATATAGGTGGTAATTACAATATCAGTTCATTTTTCAAAATTTTTGCTATGCTCATTTGGTTATGCATATGACAAGTTTTGATATATATAGTATTTTCACTTTTTTCAGTTCCAAATATTTTCTAATTTATCTTTTGACTTGTTTTGACCCATAAGTTATTTAAAATATATTTACTGTACCTGCTATGATAGATATTTTGAAAAATATACAAAAGGAGAGAAAATAGTCTCCATATAACTATCACTTTTTTTGGTAATTATCAGCCAAGCTCCTATAAAGCCAATCTTGTTTTATCTGTCTTCTTACAAAGTGACTCGTTAGCACAGTAAGTAGCGTGTCAGTCTCATATCTGTCTTCCTACACATTCTACTGGAT
Source organism: Neomonachus schauinslandi (assembly GCF_002201575.2). Taxonomy (NCBI): domain Eukaryota; kingdom Metazoa; phylum Chordata; class Mammalia; order Carnivora; family Phocidae; genus Neomonachus; species Neomonachus schauinslandi. Next base: position 105,795,190 of record NC_058414.1, on the reverse strand, counting down.
GATTGTGAAACGTAGTCCAGTCACTAAATAATTTCACTCATAATTATTTCAACATGATTCTCTAAAAGATAGGAAACCTTTTAGAAATATAGCCACAATTACATATTATACATTAAAAATTAAAATAACTCATTAAAACTAATAAATATCGAGTTAGTGCAGAAATGTATTTTTAATTTCTAAACACAAAGGAATTTCTAGTTATGTTTTTCTTCTTTTATTCTAGCTTAATAGTACTGTAATCATAAAAAATATTTCATCTAAAAAATATTTCATCTGATTTCAATTCTTCAAAATCTATTCAGCATACTTTATGGCATGCCAATTTTTGTTCCATGTGTACTTGATAAAAATATGTATTTTGATGTTTGGGGAATTATTTTCCCTCCAAACATATATCAAGCAGACCTAATTTATTTAACTATATTATGATATTTTTCAATTGATTGTTCTATCAGGTACTGAGAGAGATGCATGAAAATCTCCCATTATTGCTGCAGGTCTTTTGGGTTTTTGTTGTTGTTGTTGTTACTGTATTTTAGTTTTGTCTACTTTTTCTTTATATATTTTAAAGCTGTTTATTTGCAGTATACATATTTAGCATTACTAGAACTTCCAGTGAATTGTACTTTTTATCTTAAAGTTTACATTGATATATAGTACATAATTTTTTTTATTTATGTTTACATGGTGTGTTTTTTTCCATCCTTTTACTTTCAATTTGTTTTATCTTTATATTTTTTTAATCTTTATATTTTATGGTATCTCAGAAACAGCATATAAATTTGGGGGTTTAATCTTTGTCTTATCATTAAGTGTGTGTTTCATATACATATAATGTAATTATTGATATATTTCAGTTGAAATCTGCCAACTTATTAATTGCTTCTATTTGTTTTTTATATTCTACATTCTTCTTTTTCTCTATTCGCATTCCATTTGATTGATTTTTCGTTCTTTCCTTTTTTCCTTTTAACTACTACCTTGGTAGTTATACATTTTATTTTTATTCTCTTTCTGGTTATACTTGAGACTACTACATGTACCTGTTACTAGAAAATTCAAATTTAAGTTAGTGTTTTATCACTTTCTTAAAAATTCAAGGGACTTATAACATTTTCTACTTCATTTGCCACCTCAAAAATCATATGCTATTTATATTATATATATTTTAAACTCCCCCAGGAATTATTGCTGTTGCCATTATTATTTTATAAAGTCCATGTTCATTCAGAATTGGCACACATATTCACTGTTTTAATTATTCTTTATTCCTCCCTGAATTTCTGAGATTCTGTCATCTAGTATCACTGTTCTGCTTAAAATATTTAAGCAGACTTTACATATTTCCTTTAGAGAACTAGCCTTTCTTGTGACAAAATTTCTCAGTTTTGCTTGTCAAAAATGTTTTAATTGTTTTATGTCATTATTATTGAAGAATATTTTCACTGGATATAAAATTCCAATGTGGCATTTTAATTTTTACAATTTAGCGTTCTATTTCTTCTGGCTCTTCTTCCTGAGAGGTAAAGTATCTTCTAATTATTATTCAATTTAATAATTGTCTTTCCCTTTGGCTGCTTGAAAGTCTTTCTCTTTGTCATTATGTTTGGCAGGTTATACTATGATGTGTTTAAATGTGTTTTTTGGGGGGAACTCATAGTGACTCTCAAATGTGAGATTTAATGTCTTTCAACATATTTGAAAGTACTCAGCAATATTTCTTCAGGTATTATTTCTGCTTCATTCTCTCTCCTTTCATCTTCTGAAATTATAATTATAGCCACAATGGGTTTTATCACTATTTCCTCTATGCCTCTTACTCTCTTTCTTTTACATTCCACCTTTTATTTTCTTCATTCTGTAAACTTTCTTCTGAAATATCTTCTAATTCCACTAATTGTCTCCTTAGCTCTGTCTCTATTAATCTCAACCATTGAGTTCTTAGTTTGGGTTATGGGTCATTTTAGTTCTAGAATTTCCATTTGGTTCTTATGTCTTATCTCTATTTCTCTGCCAAAATATCAGTCTTGTCTTTTATTATCTTCATTTTATTAAAAATGGTTATTTCAAAGTCTTTTCTGATAATTCCTCCGAACTTGTGGACCTGTGTCTATTGTCTATTATTTCTTTTATTGTTCTTTCAATCATATTAATTGTGTCCTTAAAACAGGTTATTTTTATAAATTTATGGATATATATTTTATATGAAAAAATAGAATGTTTAAGGCCTAGAATGAAATTATATCTCTTCAGAATTTTGTTTATTTTTAACAGTTAGCTAGGCTATAAGCATTAGCAATTCCTGATCACCTTAATCCATTTTTTTAATTTTTTAAAATTTTTTTAAAACTTTATTTTATTTTTATTATGTTAGTTCACCATACACCTTAATCTTTAATCCATTTTTAAGGATTGCGAGGATTTGAATCTGGCTTCAGCCATTCAAGGGCTGGTCTATTTCTGACTCTCTTTTGTCCTGGGTAAATCCATGGTTTATCAGGTCCCTAGTTTTCTTGGCAGACCCTAGATCCCAGTTTTCATCCCTTTCCCCCTGAAAAGCTCTGTTAAGCTTCTCAGTCTCTCATTTGCCTTTGCCTTTTCAGGAATCAGTAAATACCTCCATAAAAAAGCATCTCTGGATTTTCTTCTTTTCCCCAGTCTTGACCCCATATCCTTAATGACTCCTTCAGCCCTTCCAGCAAATGTTTTTATCTTTGTGCAGCTTTTCTAGTTGTCATCATCAGTAGGCTTTTTCTGAATTAACTAGTTTACCACCCACAAAAGTGGAATTCCCCCAAAATAACTTTTAAATTTAACTCAGGAAACTTCTAAATATATAGTAATTAAATTAGATATAAGATTCTGCATTAACTACGTAGCTGTGGTGAAAAAATGAAACGGACCTAGCCCTTTGTGACACAGACAGCCAATATTCGTTTGCCCCTTCATTTGCAGGAATAGAATATCTGGATTTTTTTTTTTTTCCTGAGCATATGGCCACCTAAAATATAGCCAAAGTTTTCAAGCCCTTGTGATAACTATGTATGCTTGAGTGATGTCTGGTCAGTGGGATGCATGTGTGATTTCCAGGCAGTGTCCTTAAAGATGAGGGCATGCCTTCCTTCACTTCTGCCATACTGCTGTCTGGAATGGAGACAAAATGACCGGAGCTCCTTTGAGCCACCTTGGGCAATGAGATGAACTTGGCAATGGGAGTCCTACAAGACAAGACAACAAAATGGAAAGGGCCTGGATCCCCGATTCCATGGATCATCACATCAATGTGAACTGACCACTTCTGGACTTCTGGAATGTTATAGACAAATAAAGGAGGTCTACCTTGTTTAAGCCTCTACTGTTTTCTGTTACTTGTTACTTATCTATATGCATTAACTAAAAGGATATCTAATATAAGACAGCACTTGGGGGCGCCTGGGTGGCTCAGTTGGTTGAGCGACTGCCTTCGGCTCAGGTCATGATCCTGGAGTCCCTGGATCGAGTCCCACATCAGGCTCCCTGCTCGGTGAGGAGCCTGCTTCTCCCTCTAACCCTCCCCCATCTCATGTACTCTCTCTCTTTCTCATTCTTGCTCTCTCAAATAAATAAATAAATCTTAAAAAAAAAAAAAAAAGACAGCACTTGGTAAGTGCCAAATGAGTGGTATAATCATTACTATTAAAACCCACAGGAGGCACCTAGAGTTCTGTAAGTTATTTGAAGGTTTAGTAAGATTAGAAGAATTTAAGTTTTAACAGAAGCTAGATGTGATTTACATATGCAAAAAGGAATGAATGCAGCAATAAGCAGATGTAAAAAAAATTAAAGATATATTCATGACCAGGTAGCTGACCAGGCTGACAGCACAAACAGCAGGACTGTGGCTGGAGGACAGGAGGGAATTGTGACTATGAGACCATATGTGATAGATATGTGATTGGAAAGGTCCTTGAAAACAAGTCAAAATGACTGGATTCTTTTTTTTTTTTAAGATTTTATTTATTTATTTGCCAGAGAGAGAGAGAGGGAGAGTATAAGCAGGGGGAGTGGCAGGCAGAGGGAGAAGCGATGTGGGACTTGATCCCAGGACCCTGAGATCATGACCTGAGCCGAAGGCAGACGCTTAACCATCTGAGCCGCCCAGGTGCCCAGAAATGATTGGATTCTATTTGTTGAAAACTTACAGACAAAGAATAAACCTGATAAATATTTAATTATTCTGAGAATTAAAGTTATTCAAGGACTGAGGCAAAGCATGAATTACAGCCTAACTCACTTTATTTTAGTGTGCTCTGTATTAACAAGCTTGTCAAGTGTTTGAGAACCAAGATAAGAGACTTCCAGATCTTGGTATGGAAAAAACTGCTCAGAGGAATCTCTTATAGCTAAAAAATGATGAAGAAAACTTAGTCGGTGGAACCTATTGCCTTAGGAGGAGTCAGAAACCAAACCAGGAATTTTGATGCAGAGGAAAATTATGATGATTTAAACACTTTTTCTATCCCTCCAATGGGTTTAATCATTACATTATTAGGATGGTAAAAGTATTTGCTACAAAATTTTGACTTTTTTTTAAGAAGGAAATTTCATGAGGAGAAAGCTAGCATTAGAGATGCAGAGAGAGAATGATTATAAATTTAACTTTATAAATTTACTTTATAAATTTTACTCTTATAAATTTTACTTTACTATAAATTCTTATAAATTTATACTGCTTATAAATTTTACTTTGAAGCATAATCTCCAATTACTAGAGAAAACTTTGAAAAATGGAGCCAGAAGAAAGCCAATTCCTCATATAAAAAGTTTTCATAGAAAAGTTGCTTATACACACATCGAAAAATTAAAATTCATTAGGAAGAAGCAGAATGTTTGTTATCATAAAAAATATGAAAAATGCTGGTTTGTGTGAAAGGGCCTATTTTGGAAATCATCACATGAACATAAGGCAATTCTATCATTTTGATAATTAGCACATTCTCTTCCTCCTCAATGACGCATTACAATTAACACACCTAGAACCACATCCCCCCACTCCCCTCCCCTCTGAAACCCTCAGAGGGTTTTCCCGGGGTTCATAGTCTCTCATGGTTCATTTCTCCCTCTGATTTCCCCCCTTCAGTTTTCCCTTCCTTCCCCTATTCCTTATGTTCCACATATGAGTGAAACCCTATGATAATTGTCTTTCTCTGCTTAACTTATTTCACTTAGCACAATCCCCTCCAGTTCCATCTATGTCGATGCAAATGGTGGGTATTCATCCTTTCTGGTGGCTGAGTAATATTCCATTGTACATATGAGCCACATCTTCTTTATCCATTCATCTGTTGAAGGGCATCACGGCTCCTTCCACAGTTCGGCTATTGTGGACATTGCTGCTATTAACATTGAGGTGCATGTGCCCCTTCTTTTCACTACATCTGTATCTTTGGGGTAAATACCCAGCCGTGCAACCACTGGGTCATAGGGTAGCTCTGCACATGTTGTAATGAGCACTGGGTGTTATACGCAAATAATGAACCAATGAACACTACATCAAAAACTAATGATATACTGTATGGTGACTAACATAACATAATAATAAAAAGAGATTTAAAAAAAAACACAACTTGACCCATGGGTCTCTGTGTTGTAGTGTGTGTCTTTATGAAGGAATATAGCAGAGATAACAGTTATTGTCATGGAATCTTGGACAAGCATAAAAAATATGAAAATGTTCACTTGGTTTGTATTGGAATCTAATTTTGAACTTTATTATGAAAAGTACTGTGTTTTGAGGCAAACATGAACACCCTATCTTAAAGCCACGGCCAACTTCTTCAACAAATCCAACAAAAGCCGTAAGTTGAGACAGAATCCATGTCCACCAAAATTCTCCCCCTCTTTCATGCTACTGGAATTTAACTGAGAGTGTAGCTACTCAGATTGACCACATCCCCCAGATCCCATGCAGTCAGGTGTGGCCATTTGACAAGGTGCTTGGTTACACAGCATGCGAGGGGACATTTGCACCATTTTTGCATCTGATCCTTAATGCCACCTGCATACTGCTTCCGTGCATCCAGCAGGCTGCTGGTATAGAGCATCAGCTCTATGCTTCCTTCTGTCAGAGCCCTCACTGGCTGCCATTTGGCCTTCTGAGACCTAGAGGACCAGGAAGCTCAGAGTGTGGGAAGGAGGAAGACTTCTTCCAAATGGAGAAGGCCCCAGTCTCCTCTTTCACATCCTTCTAAGATACCAGGAACTTCCACATTTCCCCTCCATATGCGGGGGTCTCCAGACTCATAAGAATATTTCCCCTCTCACTAAGTGAAGCACTGGAAACTAAAATAGAGAGGAAAGGTAAATCCAACCTAACACAGTAGAAAATGGCTTCATTTTCTGAGCAGTATTAATTTCAGGCTTTTTCATGGATAAATTCAAAAATCATTATAAGTACCTTCTATGTTCTCTAAGTACTATGTTGAATACTAGATGTAAAAAGAGGATTTATTTATGGAGCTGACCTTAAGGGAGCTGAAAATAGTAGGGATGATAGTTATGCAGTGTTACAAATCCAAGAAGAGAAGAGTGTATACGGTGTAGACACAGTTCAGGGAGAAGAATGATTAAATCTGTCCTGGATGGTGAGCTAATCAATTCCTTCTCAGGTTACAACCTGAATCTATGATTTTCAAGGACAAATAGGTGTTTGCTTGGCAGGCAAGGGCAAATTGCCACATTGTAAAACATGCAACAGGGACTCAGCGAAGCCCAAAGCTCAAGATAAAGGCAGGAGCCTGATGGCAAAGACCCCTAAATGCTGCACTGAGTTTGGATTTTATGTGAAGGTAATTAAAAGCTGTTGTAGAATTTTAAGTGGAGCAGTGGCAGGACTGGAACTTTGTTTCTGAAGCCCTTCCTGGTAGCTGGTGGAACATGGATTGGAAGCTGAGAAGCAGGAGCAAGGAGACCCACTAATTATGAAGTGAGCTGAGCTAGTGGTCAGGCTGGGGTCCGCTGAGGCAATGAAGACAGAGGGAAAGATCAGAGACACATTTGAGAGGCAGGGCTGGCGGTGCTTGTTGCCTGTCTGCAGGGGAAGGGAAAGAGGGATGGATTTATGATCGTTCGAGTAGCTCCCAGACTGTGGTGCCACTAACACAGATGAGGGATCAGTTTAGGGTAAGTTAGGGCTGGAATATTCCCATGAGAATAAAAGCAATCACAGGTAATATATTGATCACATTCAGTCTCTGCCAGGCAGTATATCATCTTCACAGCCAAACCTTCACTGGGTGCTGTTACTATCCTAGTTGTTCAGATCAAAAGACTGGGAAACATAGGTGGGTGTGTCCAGGCAGAACTCAAGTCTGAACACCAGCTACTGGGCTCCAGAGTCTCTGGCCCTGATCATGACACATACCACCTCTCTGTCAAAGAGCTGGGTGCTGGTTTGAAGTTCAGGTGGGAAGTGTGAGCTGAGATGTAGATTTTGAAGTCACTGAGATGTAAATGATCACTAAAATCATAGGAGTGCATAAAATTCATTCTCAGGCCAGCCCAACCAGGTCCTGAGCTACCACCGGAGACCTGGAGACATGACACAGTACCTCCCCTCAAGTAACTCAAGTCAAAGGCTTAATTTGGGGGTGAAATCATATTGTAGTATGATAGTTTTATAATGTAATACACATATGGTTCAAAGAAGCACAGGGGAAGAGATATATATACAGAACTAGTTTAGATAAGAGAAGAAGAGAGAACCCTGGAACCAACTCTGTAGGAGATATCAGTGGGAAAGGAGGCCACAGGGGATGAAGATCTGGTCCAGGATGAAGGGTGAGAATCAGGAGTGAACAGCCAAAGAAGCTGCTGTAGATGGATTGTTTTTACCCCTCACCCCAAAATTGGTATGTTGAACTCTAGTCCCCAGTGTGATGGTATCTGGAGATGGGACCTTTAGGAGGTATTTGGTCATGAGGACGGAGCCCTCATGAGTAGGATTAATGCTCATATACAAAGGACCCCGAGAGCTCTGGTTGCTTCTGCCATGTGAGACACAGCTAGAAGATGACTATCCATGAACCAGGAAGCAGGCCCTCTCCAGACAGAACCTTGGACTTTCTGGCCTCTAGACAGTGAGAAATCAGTATTTGTTGTTTAAGCCACACAGCCCATGATACTGTGATTAAACCAGCCTCAATGAACTAAAAAAAATCCACAGAGGGGAGCCTCCAGGAGTGTTGGCGCACATGCCAAAGGCCACCAAGAAGCCAAGTTAAGCAAGACTGACCATGGGCACTCGGCAGTGTAGAGGTCACATAGATTGTGCTGCCAGTTTCATAGCTTGTTAACTTCACTGGACAGGGAAGAGCATGTGTGGGGAGGCAAGAAGACAGTGAGCTCTGGTTCTTCTTCAGAAAGCTTTGCTGAGGAGCTAAGGAGAAAGGTTGAGAGTACATTTGAGAATGTTTTACACTCATTTGTTTTCTTATTTTTTTCCTCATGTGATGTAAATGATTTAAGCACCTTAACAGCCTGAGGTAAAGAACTAACAGAGAAAGCAATGTTGAAGTCTCCAGAGAGAAGAGCAAAACAGAAGAAAAGGGTTCCCATAGGGAGGGAAAGTCATGGACTGAAATGCAAGATGACCTGATGAACTCAGAGGACACTCCATCCTCCCTAGTTTTCTGAGAGACTTAATAATCAACCATCTGCAAATCCTGTGGGCATATAGCCCCTGTAAGAACTGTAAAAATGTGAAAAGTGAAAAGAATTATAACTATAGCTGTTCTTTTGAGTTTGATATATGTTTCATGGTCTCCATTACTCATGATTTGAGTAATGGCATGAGATGGCGTAGAGGAGCATAAGTAATAAACAGTAGATGGCATAGGGGAGCATAGGTAATAAACAGTAATTCAGGTCTAAATCAGCTATGCCTGGAAAAATTCAAAAGCAAATGAGAACTTTAGGAAAATCTAATTTCAAAACCAAATCTAGGGGCATCCAGGTGGCTCAGTTGTCTAAGCATCCGGCTCTTGATTTTGGCTCAGGTTATGATCTCAGGATCGTGAGATCAAGCTGCCCCTCTCTCCATGCCCAGCGTGGAGCCTGCTTAAGATTCTCTCTCCCTCTGCCCCTCCCTGCCACCTCCCTCTCTCTCTTAAAAAAAAAAAAGCCAAATCAATCTTTGCTCAATGTGTTCCTCTTAGAACCCCTTTTCAGAGGACAGCAGCCTGAATGCCTCTAGCCACAGCATGTCAACAAAGAAGGAGAAACATTGGAAGATACAGGTATAAACAGTGCTGGAGAGAAAGCCAAAATCTGAATTACAGCCCAGATGCATTTCCTTCTGAATTCAGTTAGGTGAAAAGCCCTTGTATTTTCATTCCACTCTCCTAACATAGATCTGTCAGGAGGTCTGTTCTCATTTCACTTCAGACCATGTGGTTTAAATATAGATAGAGTTCTGGTTCTCTTAATTTCCATCTGAATATAATTCTATTGTTATCCAAGTGAAAATTTACTGGTGATTAGAGTATATCTGTTCTAAAGATGGAGTTCATTGCCAAAGAGATTTCTTGGGTGGTCTCACCTTCAACCAAAGCCTTTAGCTCTTGTGACAGTGTTCTCAATGCTTTCCAGTGTTATATTTGAGACTTTATGGGTTATTTCTTTTAAACAATTGGAGAACAAGAGGACCTGGGTTAACAAAACAAAATATCATATTAGGACCCATTGCTTCATTGAGTTTATGTTAACTATGTCTCTATTTTCTGTTTTAACCATAGTTTTCCTTTCAGCAAAAACACTTTATTTGTTTGTTTGTTTTGCTATACAACATTGTACCTATAGTTAACAACAATATATTGTGCACTTAAAAATTTGTTGAGGGTAGATCTCACGTTAACTATTCTCCCCACATTAAAATTTAAAAAAATTAAATGTTATTTTTTTCAGCTCAACAGAAATTTCCGCCTCCTCTGTTTTTAATTTTTTTCAGAATAAACACAAGAACAACACATAAATTGGTTTTAGTTTTGTTATTCCTTTGTTCTCAAATCTAAATTTGAACTCTATCCTATGACAGTGAGATATTGTAGATTATCTTAATATGGCAATTTCTTTAGTTAAGAAGCAGGCCATATTATTATCATTATTGTTAAGTTTCATAGGATTGCTAGGTTTCCTTATCTTTTTTTTTAAAGATTTTATTTATTTATTTGAGAGAGAGAGAATGAGAGAGAGCACATGAGAGGGGGGAGGGTCAGAGGGAGAAGCAGACTCCCCGCCGAGCAGAGAGCCCGATGCGGGACTTGATCCAGGGGCTCCAGGATCATGACCTGAGCCGAAGGCAGTCGCTTAACCAACTGAGCCACCCAGGCGCCCGCTAGGTTTCCTTATCTTTAAGCAAATTTCCATTTGCTTGGGGATTCAATGATGAGTGCCTTAAGAAGTTTCTAGGATTAGCAAACCTTAAAGAAAACCAACTGAAATTTTATGCCAAATGGGCAAGAAAGAAGAGTTATTTAAAATATTAAATCTGCCCTTTTGGTCCATTTATCCTGCAATATTTTCTATTTTACAGACTCCATAAAATGCCTAGATGTGAAAGTGGCTGAAATTGGTTACCGCATGCTGAGTGCAGGGACAGTTTTCTCCAGATAGCTATGTTCTCACTGTCCAAAGCCCTGCTGCCCCATCCCCAAGGATACATAAACAGTGCCTCCTAGTCATCTGTATGCAGAGCAGGTAGTCCTTTCCCCAGTGGACCACATGACATGTTTAACTTCTGGGGGAAAATGTATCTGTCATCCCCCCAGATCCCAGAATTACTTTATTAAAATAATTTTTTTTTTTTTGGCTAATGACACAGCCTAACCAAAACAACTTGCATTTATTCAATTTACTCTATGCCAGACAGGTGAAAATCCCTTCATAAGTACTACCTTATGTAGTTCTAACAAGTAGCAAGTCTTGGGTACCAGAGTCCTCAAGTGTGTTGAGTGGGGAGGGATAAATGTAGAGATGGAGGCAAGGAGGCAAGAGCTGAATTGTACTGTATTTAAAATTGGAGAAATTTGGAGAGACCTGAGGAGTTAGGACTGGATCCGGGGGGAGATTTGGAACCTAATGGATTGAGGGGCAGGTGAAGGATGGAGAGCCCCCGCTCTGGTGGCAACCCAAACAAAGAGAAACCAGGAGAAAATCCACCTGTCATGTGTAAAAACCAGTACTGTTTATTTATGCTTTATGAGGTGATTCTGAGTGCTGGAGGCAGTGCTGCTCATGGTCATGAGAGCTGGAAGTGACACTGTTGTCCAGAGAAGTCCAGGGGTGCCACATAGTTTTGACCTCTTTGAGTATTAATATGGTCTCAGCTCTACCTACGTTTCTTAAAGATTAAGATTGAGGGGAATAATGACATTTCTGAGTAAGTGGGAAGACTTTGCACTTTGCACATTCCTTTAATGAAAGTAAGAGATTGGTAAGGAGAAATAGACAACAGCATTTAAGTTCAAGTTGTGATTTGGGGGATCCAAAAGAAATATAGTTTAAGGAAGCATTTCAACATTTATATTTCTGTTAAAATCTTCCTTTATCCATCAAGAAATATAGACCCATGGATGTGTAGGATTTTGCTCTCTTTTTGTTCTAAGGCAATGCTCAAATGAACAATTTTGTTTAGATTGAACATTTCCCAAATTGGTCTCTGTAATCATAAATTATTCATGGTGAAATAGCACCACTATAAAGAATAGAGTTGGAGCATGAATACATGTAAGAAGCAGGGGTCCTGCCCAGAAGAGGTGTGAATTATGTCTGTGACAACTGTAAGAATTGCAATCATTAGTAAGAATGTTGTTTGTAACTACATGTCCCTGGAACCAGAGCAACATCCAGTCATCATCAAATGGGGCCAACCCATCATCTGTAGGAAGATAAAACTAACCAAAGCAGATCCTAGGAATATAAAATAAGCTGAAGGACAGCACTTATAAGGTTTGAAAGGGTGGCCAAGTTTAATTCTGGCCAAAGAATTCCATTCTGAAAATCTGAACTCATCAGTCCTTGCCAGATCTTATCAGGTGTATGTCCATCCTCTCCCTATGGATGTCCTCTTTATAGACACACAAGAAGTGACAAGGAGGAGAAAGACAGATGTAGTATTATTAGTAAAGATACAAGGCTCCACCAATGAAGAGTTTAAAATCTGATTGTATAGTGAAAAGAGTCCTAAGAAGTGAGGCCCTCTCACTCAGCATTCGGGAGTTCAGGCTTATTGCAAGACTTATCTCATTGTGAGTCTCATTACTTCTGAGTCAAGGGCCTTGGGTCATGACAACAAGGGGATTGAGAACTTGAGGATTGTCAAGTGCCAACTCTCCAAAGTACCACAAGAAACCTGGTGATCAAGCCAGAGTGAATGTATCAGACTTCATGCAGTGAAGGGAAACACCAGCTGGACAGAAGCAGGAGACATTGTAGTACTTCAGAGGTAGGAAGTCAGAAGAGGGTTCATGGGGTTTTGATCTACACTCAAGTGGTTTAAAGTACACCTTCCAAGGCTGAGAACTGATTGAAATTGAGGAATTTTATTTTATGCTACCTTAGGAGCCATGTCCACAGCAAAGCAAGGGTCTTGAAAGGAATTCTGATGTTTGTCTAAGTGAACAACCTATAAATTGGAAAGCTGCTTGCCCAGATGGACACACTGCTCACCAAAATAAAGTTTTCAGGAATTTTTTAAACACTGATTTGTTGTTTCATAGCCTTATATTGTTAGGCAAACACCTTGGAACAAGCATTTAGGTAAGGTTGACCCAGGGGTCTCAGCATCCCAAGTCCTCCTTGTGTTTCTCCCCCTCTCCTCAAACTCCCACTCCCCAGAAACCCCACCTTCCCAGCTGTCCCTCACTCTTGATCTTTCCAACCTATCAGAGATACCAGCTGGAGCCTTTCTTTAGCCGGTTAAATAAACCCTAAGAAGCGGTGAATGACCAAGAACTTCATAGTTCTTCTTAGGGTTAGTTACATTTAAACAAAATATCACGATGCATTTCCCATTTACTTTTCCTTATTCACTTGGCAATTTCTGCCTTTTCACCTCCTGGAGGCCCTTGTTAAAAATCTCAATCTCAGCTTTAATTAAGTACTATGTTTATCATCTATTTGTCAGTTAATAACATTTGGCCATGTGACATCCCTTGCATGATTACCTTAGACTATAGTTTAACACTGTAGAGCAGTATAACTACAGGGAAAAAAATTCATTCTGTTATCCACATGAAACGTGCTTTTGGTAGCACACCTGTTATATGGACTCACAACACCTTGCACACACATCCCATTATCCTATTGCTACATCCACCATCACCCCAAACCCTGAGCTACTTGAGGACACTCACCTAAAGGATAAATGCTTGTAAAATGAAAGAATATAGGCACGTGATGTCTTTCAGCTAGATTTATTTAAGTTCCTTTGAGGAACTTGATTGTGTTTCCCACACCTTCAGATTGTCCATTACACATAATAGGCCCCTAATAATTATATGCACATTGAATTATAGTGAGCATATATATGAAAAGATGGGAAAAATATAGATCAAAACATTACAGAGATGATCCCTGAAAGATAGAAATTCAGGAAATTTTTATTTTCTTTGTGTCTACCAAGTTTTCTGCAGTGAACATTTATTATTTCCATGGTTATGGGAAAAAATGAATTTAAAAACAATATCAAGGACAACCTCATCAGCTGGAAGTGTCATCAGAGTACAAAATTATCCCAGGTAGGGTGGAAGAGGGTGCATTGAACACGCGGACACTGGAACGCAAATTGCCTGGGCAACAGGGGCTCCTGGGGCAGAAGTGTGTCTTATGAATGGCAGGGCAGTGACTAGATGTGTTGGGGCTGATGACTGGTCTTCAGAAATGAGGTCCTTTATCTACTCAGAATTCCTGTGTCACCAGGGGAACTGAGATTTTACTGAGACAAAATGGTTTCTCTAATAACTAACAAGGCCACATCAACAAATACTAGTGGTACTTCACCAATAAGATTCTACCCCATGAAGCTCCTCAAGCTGTCAGCTGAGCTCTTGTCCCTGGGTTTCCAGCAGTAGTTTCAATTATTTGCATTGCCTTTGTACAGAAGTTTATGGGATGGGCAGGCCTGGCTTCACGTTTTATTGGCAAGCCAGTGGGCATTTGTGTGTTTAATTGTATATCTGGAGTACAGAAGATGCATCAGTATGGGGCTTTCATGTTTATGTCGAGTCAAGATAACAAAAGGAAGCATACAGGAGCAATCTGCTTCCCAGGTCACCTCCCTAGAACCAGGGCCTGGCCTCAGGGACCCAGCAAAACCCACAAACTCAAATTTCAAAGATCCTCAGCATCTAGTCAACGTGGGTTTGTATTTTGGGGTCAGGGGGAAGGGGTTGTGGTAGTAAGTTAGAGAGTGCCTTGAAGGGGAAGGTGAGGACCCAGATCCATGACGGTCCTGTTTGGGCTCAAGGCACCCGCCTGAACCACCAAAGAGGACTTAGAAAATTTGGAAGAAGACACTCAGAGCATGGGGGTCCCTGAAATGTGATTCCACCATGTTCCCTGACTTGCCTTCTTATGCTGCACCAAATGAATTGAATCCCTTTCAATCTGACCACTTAAAATGACAGCTTGAAAACAAATCATTAGTGCCCCTCGTATCAGGGTTTTTCAGAGAAACAGAACCAATAGGACATTGCATATATGGAGAAAAAGATTTATTATAAGGAATTGGGCCATGTGGTTATGGAGACTGGCAAACCCAACCGATTGGATGAGGTCCACCACATTATGGAGACCACTCTGTTTTATTCAGAGTCCACCAATTTAAATGTTAATCTCATTCAAAACACCCTCACAGAAACACCCAAAATAATGTTTGATCAAATGTCTGGGAACCCTGTGGCCCAGGCAAGTTGGCACATAAAATTAACCATCATGCCCCTTAACTAAGGCTTCTCTTCTTCTGAGTAGGTAACTTGAGTTGTCTCAAGAGTCTGTACTTGCAGTGTGTTCAGCTTAAACACTGGTGATCATGCTTCTCTAAACACATTGCAATTAGCAAAATTGTTTCCCTTCTCCTTCCCCCACTTTGTCTCTCTTCACTGTCCATTCCCTTGTGGATTACTCTCTGCTAATTAATCTAAGGAAGAAAGATCTGCATATAAATCATGGGACCATGTAGAGTTTCTACCATAAGCTTCAAGGTGTTTTTCTTTTTTTTTTTTTAATTTAAATTCAATTAGCCAACATATAGCACATCATTAGTTTCTGATGTAGCGTTCAGTGATTCATCAGTTGCGTATAACACCCAGTGCTCATCACATCACGTGCCCTCCTTCATGTCCATCCCCATTTACCCCATCCCACCACCTCCTCCCCCTCCAGCAACCCTATTTCCTAGAGGTAAGAGTATCTCATGGTTTGTCTCCCTCTCTGATTTCCTCCCATTCAGCTTCCCCTCCCTTCCACCATAAGCTACAGGTTATGCCTGGTGTGAGGGTGCAGTATGCTACTAACGCCGTGATTGTCGTGTGTGCATCTGCCCCCTTCGACAGAGGGCACAGTGAGAGCTACGGCACCCCTTGTGATTGTTCATGTGAACCTCAGACATGACAGACATTTGATAGAAGAGGGGATATTTTGAGATTTGTTTGGATTAAAAGAAAAAATGAGGGGAGCCCGGATGGCTCAGTCAGTTAAGCCTCTGCCTTAGGCTCAGGTCATGATCCCAGGGTCCTGGGATCAATCCCGGCAATGGGCTTCCTGCTCGGCGGGGAGTCTGCTTCTCCCTCTGCCACTCTGCTCCACTTGTGTGCGCTCTCTCACCCTCTCTTCCCTTCTCTCTCTCTCTCTCAAATAATAATAATAATCTTAAAAAAAAATGAAAAAGTCAGAAAAAGATTATAAAAAAAAAACACTGATGAATCAACTAAAATAGTGATGAATCAACTCTTAAGAAGCAACCATAGCTACTTTATCAATGCCCTTGTCCTGTGTTTAGTTCTCCATTTCCCGTTAGACCAGCATTTGCTTCTTAAGCCAAAGGAAATTTGCCACGTGTGCCTGAAAAACTGCCATGATCTTCATGCATCACCAACGTGCTCTTGAGCCTAAAGCAATGGATGGAAAGAGGAATCCGAAGAATTTAGACTTTCACCTGCCATCTCACTGCAGACTTCCTCTCTATACTTCCATGCAATTGCCCAACCATCGTGTGATTTGAGGATCAGTTCTACCTCTTTGGCCTGCTTTTGTCTTTTCTAAAATATCCACAACCAGGATTAGAAAACCGAGGCTGGAGTGGGGACAAGGTACTACGAGACCACTGTTAACACACATATATGTAACTCAGAAGGGGAGAAAGGCAGCAAATGTTTCTCCTAGATTTTTCCCATTAGTATGTGTATAGAGATAATAGAGATAATGCCTTGAAATTTTTTTGTGATTTTGTTATGTCTTTTTCAATATCTGATATTTACCCTAATCACACTAAGGCATTCTTCATGCAGTAGAGATTGTGTTGGAATGGTGGAGAGAGTAGTAGAATTTTTACAAAGAAATATTCAGCTCCTTTAGTTCAAAAAATGGGAATTGCTGGTGAACTAGGTGAAGGGGATCAAGAGTACATTTATCGTGATGAGCACGGAGTAATGTACAGAATTATTGAATCACTGTATTGTACACCTGAAACTAATATAACACTGCGTGTTACTTACACTGGAAGTAAAGTTTTTTAAAAGATTTTATTTATTTGACAGAGAGAGAGAGAGCACAAGCGTGGGGGGGAGGGTCAGAGGGAGAAGCAGGCATGGAGCCCAATGCAGGACTCGATCCCAGGACCCTGGGACCATGACCTGAGCTGAAGGCAGCTGCTTAACTGACTGAGCCACCCAGGTGTCCTATGGAAATAAAATTTTTAAAAATTAAAAAATAAACAAAAATAAGTAAATCAGAAAAAAATGAGAATTGAAATAAGATAATAGATTTGCAAACTAAGCCACTATATTAAGGAAGTATTTTCTAAATTCTGTCCCCCTTTTAGGCTATGCAGGTTCAAAATGCTATGCATAGAACAAAGATAATCTATTTGGGTCCTCACATGACCTGAAGTTCTAGCCTCTTTCTCCTCTTATAAGAGCACTAATCCCATCTGGGACGGTCCATCCTCAAGGCTTCATTTAAACCTAATCACCTCCCAAAGCCCTTCCTCCTAATACCATCCCACTGGGAGTTACAGTTTCAACATATGAATTTGGGGAGGACACAAACATGCAATCCGTAACACTGACTAATAACACTGAACATGTTTTCATTCATGGGTTGGTCATTGTACATTGTGTATCTTTGGTGAAAAATTGTCTATTCAAATTCTTTGCCTATTATTAAATTATTTGTCTTTTTATTGTTGTGTTGTAAGAGTTCTTTATATACTCTAAATATAAGGCCCTGAAAAGATATATGACTTGTATTTTCTCTCTTTCTGTGGGTAGGCTTTTTGCTGTCTTGATGGTATCGCTATGGTAATGTTTGTAGCACACAAAATTTTAACAGTCTAATTTATCTACTTTTTTATTTTGTCATTTATTTAGTTTTTTTAGAAACAAGGAGATTTACTGTTATATTTCCTTCTAAGAGTTTTGTAGCTTTAGCTTCCATTTAGCTATATGATCCATTTTGAGTTAATCTTTGTGTATTCTGTGAAGTAGGATTCCAACTTCATTCTTTTGCATGTGGATATCTAGTTGTCACAGAACTATTTGTTCAAAAGATTATTCTTTCCCTATTGAATTTTCTTGACATCCTTGAAAAAAATGAATTGACTATAAATGTAAGGGTTTACTTTTAGACTCTCAATTCTATTTCACTGATACTGATAATCTATCCTTAAGCCAAATTCACACTGTCTTGATTACTGTAGTTATAGTAAGTTTTTGAATTCTCCAGCTTTGTTCTCCTTTTTAAAAGATTGTTTTGGTTATTCTTGATCTCTTGCATTCCATATGAACTTTAAAATCAGTTTTTCAATTTCTGCGCAAAAAAAAGCAACTGGAATTTTTATAAGGATTGCCTTATCTGTAGATCACTTTGTGAAGTATGGTCATCTTAATAATATTAAGTGTTCCAATATATTAACATTACATATCTTCCCACTTATTTAGGTCTTTAAATTTTTTTAAATGTGTTTTAGTTTTCTGTGTACAAGTGTTGCGCTTTTTTGTTAAATTTATACCTAAGTGTTTTATTCTTTTTGATGCTGTGGTCATGATGAGGTGGAAATGTTTTCTTAAACTCATTTTTGGATTTTTGTTGCTGGTGTATAAAAATATGATTGATTTTTTTGTATATCAATAGCCTACTTAACTAAGTATCCTGCAACATGGCTGAACATGTTCGTTAGTTATAATAGTTTTCATGGATTTCCTAGGATATTATATATACAAGATCATGTCCTCTACAGATAAGGATGGTTTTACGTCTTCCTTTCCACTATGAAGGCCTTTTATCCCTTTTTCTTCCCCAACTGCTCTGGTTAGGATCTCAAGTACAATGTTGAGTAGAAGTGGTAAGATCTTGACTTTCTCCACATCTTTGTTCATTCTTTGAGCATATTTAAGAGACTTGTTTTAAATTCTGGTTCTGGTGTATCTCTCATCAGGTAGCTACGGTACATCCAGAGACTGTTACTGTTGATTTACTCGTTTTCCTTTGAATGTGCCATACTTTCTTGTTTCTATGTAAGCTTTGTGATTTTTTGTTGTTTTTGTTGAAAGTTGCAAATTTGAATCTAATAATCTGGTAATCAGATTTTTCCCCTTCCTTAAGGTTTGCTGTTTTAGTTATTATTTTGTTTATTGCTTTTTTTTTTTTTTTTTTTTTTTTGTAAGCTGTCTCTGTGCCAGGGATAAGCCTGAGGCATAAATTGAGATCTCAGATCTTTTCTGAGCCTATGCCTTTCCCTGGGCATGCATGGCCACTTTCTAATTTTCCCTATATATGCAGTTGTTTTTGAATGTCAGGCCCCCAAAAGGGGAAAAAGAGAAAAATGTTCAAGCTTTCAAAGTTCCAAAATAGTTACATCAGACAAATTATGTCAGTACAGTTGTCTGTGTGGAGAGACAGATTCTTGGAGCTTCCTACTCTGCCATCTTCCCAGAATCCTTACTGAGTTAATTGTGATACTTTGTCTTTCTAGGAACTTGTAGACCTCATCTAAAGTATTCAGTTTGTTGGCATACATTTGCTCATAGTACTTCCTTACACTACATTTTATTTCTGAAAGGTCAATAATGTGTCCCCTCTTTCATTTTGACTTCAGTAACCTGAGTCTTCTTCCTTTTTGTCTCAGTCAGTCCCGCTGAAGATTTGTCACATTGTTGGTCTTTTCAAAGTCCTGACTCTTGGTTTTGTTATTTTCTTTATTGCTGTGCTATTGTCTATTCCCTGTAGTGCTAGTGCTGTCCTAATCTTTATTATCTCCTTCCTTCTACTTGCTTTGCATTTATTTCTTCTTCTTTTCCCTGTGTCTTAAGGTGGAAGGCCAGGTATGGATCTGTGATCTTTGTTTTATTACAGGCATTTACAGCTATAAATTTCCCTCTAAGACATATTTTAGCTTATCATGTTTTGGTATCTTGTGTTTTTATTTTCATTTATCTCAAAGTATTTCTAATTTCCCTTATGACTTCTTTCTTGATCTATTGGTTGTTTAGAAGTATGTTCTTTCATTTCTACACATCTGTGTATTTCCCAAATTTCCTTGTTATTAATTTCTAATTTAATGCCATTGTAGTTGGAAAAGATGTTTTGTATATTTCAATCACTTTAAATTTATCCAGGCTTGTTTTATGGCCTAGCATATGGTCTAACCTGGAGAATGTTCCACGTTCACTTGAGACGAATATGGATTCTGCTGAGGTTAGATAGAATATTCTATAGATGTCTATCAGGACTAGTTGATTTACAGTGTTGTTCCAATCTTCTATTTCCTTTGCTCTTCTGCCTGGATGTTCTGTCCAGTGTTGAATGTGGAATACTGAAATCCCCAACTATTATTCTTGAATTGTCTATTTCCTCCTTCAGTTCTATCAGTTTTTATACAATGTATTTTAGAGATCTGTTGTTATGTGAATATATGCTATAATTCCTATGTCTTCCTGGTTGATTGACACTTTAATCATTATACAACATTTCTCCTTATCTCTCGTAACCTTTTTGTTTGTTTTAAAGTCTGTTTTGTCTAATATTGGTAGAGCTACTTCAGTTCTTTTATATTTCTTGTATGGTATATTTTTTACCATTCTTTTAATTGTAACCTGTTTGTATTTTTCAATCTAATGTGTGTCTCCTATGGGTAGCATATGATTGGATCTTGTTTTTTATCAATTATTTTGATGCTATCATTAATAGTTGGATTTACATCTGCCATTTTATTTTTATGTTTCCTATTTTTTGTTCATATATTCCTCCTTTATTTCCTTCTTTTGCATTGAGTGTAACATTTCAATTCCTTTATTTTGTATTTATTTTTTAAGAGGGGAGGGGCAGAGGGAGAGGGAGAGAGAATCTCAAGAACTCCATACCTAGCATGGAGCCTGATGTGGGGCTCAATCTCACAACCTTGAGATCATGACCTAAGCTGAAATCAAGAGTCAGACGCTTAACCACCTGAGCCACCCAGGCACCCCTCAATTCCTTTATTTTTTAAAACATAATTTTTGTGTTCTTTTCTTAATGGTTCCTCTAGGGCTTACAATATACATTGTAACTCATCAAAATCTGTTTCAGATTTATCCTAATTTATACTGAATTTATTCTAATGAAATACAGAAACTTTTTTCCTATATGTCTTCATTCTTTCCTTTTTTGTGATTATTAGTGTTATATATATTATATACATATGTTACAAGTCCAGCAGTACATTTTAATAATTATTGCTTTATATAATCTTATGCCTTTTTATTGAAGCTGAGAAAAGAAAGAAATACAAGTACATATGTGTAGAGTTGGTCATACGATCCTTTTTATTTATTCTTTTTGGTTTGCTTAAGTTCTTCCTGCAGATTGGAACTATGGTTTGGTGTCATTTCCTTACTCCAATACAGCATTGTCCTACATACTTCCCCATAGTCCAATGTGGTTAAGGTCCAGTAGATTACATTTCAGTATGTTATTGGTTCAACAATATAATAATATACTCATATTATTTTATACAATTATTTTTAATCAGTCAAAAGAAGAATAGAGAAGAACTATGCAATGTTACACTATTTTGTATTTACCTATATAATTATCTTTTTTTAATGCTTCTTTTGTGCGTACGGATTTGAAATACTATCCAGTATCACTCGTTTTCAGCCTGAAGAACTTATTTCTTGTAGACAGGTCTTCTTGCAACAAATTCTCTCAGTTTTTGTTTATCCAACAATGTCTTTATCCTGACTTCATTTTTGAAAGATAGTTTTACTGGACTTTTTTTTAGTTTCCACGCTTTGAATATGCCATCATGTTTCCTTCTGGCCTCTATTGTTTCTGAGAGAAGTCAACTATTAGTTTTACTGGGGTTGCATTGTTCATGATGAGTCATTTTTCTCTAACTGCTTTCAAGATTTTGTTGCCTTTGGTTGTCAGTATTCTGGCTGTGATGTGTCTAGGTGTGGATCACTTGGCTTTTATCCTTCTTTCATTTCCTTTAATTTTTTGGATAGGTAGATTAATATTTTTCATCATGTTTGGAAAGTTGTCAATTATTATTTCTTTAAATATTTTCTCATTTCCTTTCTCTTTCTCTTCTCTGGTAATCTCATTGCATGTATGTTGGTGCACTTAATGGAGCCCCAATTTCTCTGCAGCTCTGTTTATTTTTTTTCATTTCCCCCCTCTCTTCTGCAGTTATATAATCTCTAGTGACCTTTCTTCAAGTGTGGTGGTTCTTTATTCTGCCAGCTCAGATCTACTATTGAGACTCTCTAGTAAAGTTTTCATTTGGGTTATTGTAATTTCATCTCCAGAATTTTTATTTCATTCTTTCCAATAATTTCTCTCTTTGTTCATATTCCCGATTTAATGAGACTTTGTTGTAATATTTCCTGGAATTCTTTAAGTATGGTTTCATTCAGTTCTTTGAACATCTTTATAATAGCTGCATTGAAGCCTTTCTAAGTCTACCATCTGGGCCCCTTCAAAGGCAGTTTCTATTACCTGTTTTAGTAGCCTTGTGTATGGGTCACACTTTCCTGTTTCTTTGCATATGTCACAATTTTTTTGTTAAAAATTGAATTTTTGTTTTAAAAAGTTTTAAACACTGTATCATAGCAACACTCAATACTGATTTCCCCCTCCCTGGGGTTGTTGTTTGCTAAGTTGTTTATTGTTTAGTGCTTTGGCTGAACTGATTCTCTGAAGTCTGTCTCCCAGCCAACTGACCCCCAATGTGCAGCTTCTGTTATCTCTACCTAGATGTTCCCCACATTGTTTCAAACTTCTAGCCTCGTTACCTAAGTTTCACCTCTGGGTAGATATGTCACTTTTTTTTTTTTTTTTTTGTAAAAGGCTGTTTTTAAACCCCCTTAGTCATATTTGCTTTATGATTCTGTCAAGTATTTATTTCAGAACTGGCATGTCCCAGACTCTAGGAATCAATGATTCCATGAGAAATGATAGATGGGTTCCTTCCAGGAAATGTAAAACTTTTCCCAAATATTTTGTTTTTTTTTTAAGATTTTATTTATTTATTTGACAGAGAGAGACACAGCGAGAGAGGGAACACAAGCAGGGGGAGTGGGAGAGGGAGAAGCGAGCTTCCCGCAGAGCAGGGAGCCGGATGTGGGGCTCGATCCCAGGACCCTGGGATCATGACCTGAGCCGAAGGCAGACGCTTAACCATCTGAGCCACCCAAGCACCCCAAATTTTCCGAAATGTTTAAGTTCAAGGATGACTTGCTTTACCCATGATTCAAGTTTAGACTTAAGGTTCAGTTTTCTTTTGCTGAGTCACTATCCCAAACTTAGTGAAATAAAGCACTTTCTTTTGCTCAGCCGTTCTGTGGTTCAGACTGTGGACAGGGTGTAGCATGTATGACTAGTCTCAGCTCATCCTGTCTGGAAGGACCTCAATGGGAAGACTCAAGCATTTGGGTTGACTTGAAAGTCTGTGGGCTGAAACCATTAGGAGCTTTCTTAATTCACATATTTGGTACCAAAACTGGGTTAACGTGGTAGATTTCTTTCTTTTTTTTTTTTAAGATTTTATTTATTTGACAGAGAGAGACACAGCGAAAGAGGGAACACAAGCAGGGGGAGTGGGAGAGGGAGAAGCAGGCTTCCTGCGGAGCAGGGAGCCCGATGCAGGGCTCCATCCCAGGACCCTGGGATCATGACCTGAGCCAAAGGCAGATGCTTAACGACTGAGCCACCCAGACGCCCCAGACCTGGTGGATTTCTATGTGGCCTGAGCTTCTCACAGCATGGCAGCTAGGCTCCAAGAAGAAACTTGCTCACAGGAAACACCAGAGAGAAACTACATGGCATTTTATTACCCGGCCCTAGCGGTCACATACATCACTCCCACTAACTCCAATTGGTCAAAGCAGTTACAAGCCAAATTAAAGGGGAGGAAACATGGATCTCACTTCTCAATGGAGAAAATGTGGAGAATTTATGGTCATATTTTAAAAACAGCCACAGCTTGTTTAATACTAAATTCCCCTGAGAATTATATCTGCATCTATTACCTTTACATTAACATGGTAAGAAAAAAGAAGGCAGAGAAATTTTAAATCATTGCAGCCAAAGCCAATTGAGGCTTAATCAGAAATTATAGTGTTAAGTCATTATCAGATGTTTGTACCTCAGCAATGATTGCTTTTGCAGAGGGTTCACAAGCCGGTCACAATTTTCTAAAAAAATAAGATACAGGACAGATGAGTTTTGACAGGACACTCAAAGAAGGGAGAGGGAAAGTGTAATGTGCAGGTTGGCTTCCCTCGGGGACAACATGCCTTGCATCGAGGGCACTCAGACAGTGAAGTGTGCCCCTGGGGGCCCCAGACAGCTCAGAGAGGAAAAAGCAAGGAAAGAAACACAAAAAGTCCCAATGACCTGCTTCAAAATTGTGCCCATGAATGACCTTGGAATAAACGAAGATTTCCCTGCATTTTTGGATTGAAAATCTGTAAATGTTAAGAAACTAGACTTTCTTCTGTCTGGAAAATAAAATTATAAATCCTGGTTGTGCCTGTCAGTCCATCCACAGGAGATTCAGAGCATTTTCTTTGGCTTGATGTGCGGGAGCTTCTGGCATAGAGGAGGGTTCCGGATGATAGTGCTTTCTAGGGACTCCTAGTTACTCAGGAAGAGGGAAAATGCCAAGAGTCAAACCCGTTGTTTTATTAACAAGGCCTAGAGAGGCAAAGTGACTTGCTGACAACCCCCCAGGCATGAGGCGCCAATTCAAGCAAGGTCCTTCAGTCTGTAGAACGAAGGAGGGGCATTGCATCCAGCCAGGAATAACATGTGGCCTTGAGGCTTGAAAGTTGAGATGTTTGCTGTTCAGTAGAAGCTGTGTTGGACGTAAGTGGGCTGGTTAGTAAGAGAGGTCTATCAAGATCAAGGTGAACATTTAAAAAACACATTAGCAGGGTTAGGAGGGCTAGCCTTCTCTGTCCCTGAGTAACTTTGTTTGTTTGTTTGTTTAAGTCACTCCTTTGGGTTAAACCCTTGGAGGCTGATATAAAAAGCCAGCAGTAGAGGGTCACCTGAGTGGCCTGCCACATTAAACTGTGACCACACATTAACAGCTTAATACTCTGTGGGATTGAAGCTTGCCCAGTAGAGGGATCTTGGGGAAGAGGACAGGGAAGGTTAAGTGCTCTGAGGGAGTGGGGGGTCGGTGCAGGGAAGACCAGGCTGGCTGGCCCACAGGGAAGAACTTAGCAGGTAGCAAGAAAGAAGGTGAGACAAAGACCTTTTAGGAGAAACTGACTCGTGCCAGGAGCAGAAGCAACACTGCCGCCAAAAACAGCTCACAGCTACTGAGTGCTGGCACTGTGCCTGGCCCCGTTCTGGATGTTCTGGATGTTCTGGATGTTTCATCTCATTTAGTCTTCACACTAACCTGTGTCGATGACACTATTATTATTTCATGGTGCTGCCAAGGACCTCCTCTGCCTTCTAGAGGTTGAGAAACCTCAGGAAGATGACACACAGGGACCAGACAGAGTTGGGGTAAACCTAGGTTTATGCTCTGGGTCGAAAACTATGTTCTACTGCCAAAGCAGTGCAAACTGGATGATCTTCCCTATTGCCAACTCTGTAGATTATAGTCTCCCTGAGAAAAATCTTTATAAATGACTCTCAGTGACATCCGATGTGATAGCCAATGCCATAAGAAGGGCAAGGTGAAGGAATATATTTGGCATAGTGCAAATCCATCTCCACTAGGAGAAAATCATACTTAAGTACCAGGCTTAGCATCACATTGGTTTCATTTACTAGATGTTTCCCCAATATGTATCCCAGGATGTGACAATGCCAGGAATGGACAACAATAAATCTCCTAGGGCCAACAGCCACATTCCTGCACAGTCCAGCCGCCCAAACATCTTATGGATATTGGCCAGAAAGATGTAACTTTCAGAACAGTTGCTTCTACTTCTTGGTCTTTTCCCCTTGGCCCCTCTCCTTGCCAGACATACCACAAGGAGGGCCCTGTTCTGCATATAGCATGCGTTTGATGTCTCAACTGTTTTGGCTGCAAGCTCAAACAGAAAAGAATAATAATTTCTTTTCAAAATGTCTCTCCCTACTGGAAATAAATAAAACTTGAGCTTGTGAGAAGGCCTTCACTGAGTCCTAACAGTTTAACCTTGTTGTGTGAAACCGAAGGGGCTGTGAAGGGAGGAAGACCCCAAAGGGGAGAAAAAAGGCAGACTATCCCCCAGTAAATGAGACATAAAGGAAAGGATTTCATCTGAACCAAAATAAATTAATTTTTTTACCTCAGGAGTCCAGAGGTACTGTCTAAAACACCTGAGTGATTGTCTCCACTTCATTTTAGTTTTAAACAGATTCGCGACGAAAGAAAAAATGCTAACGGGAAAAAAGAATCTATTTTGATTTTCAAATGTAACGTAGAAACAATTCTGATGTTCTGAGCACATGCTGGGTAGTAAACACCATCGTGTCCCCCACACGCCCTCAGCATTCACCTCTCCAGGGCATGTCTGCCTCAAGAAATTCCAAGTCTTCACTTGGGACTCTAGTGGGGAGCTACCACCCCAGGAGCACCACTGGCCCATGGGACCTGGAAGGTGAATACTTGGCATCCACATCCCTCGGATGAGACAATTCTGAGGCATGTTCTGTATCACCTCCCAGAGACGCCCAGTGGGACTGAGCCCCAGTTGTCCACGGCAGTGATCTGCTTGTAAATGACCTTCTCTTCCCCGTCTCTGGTGCCCACTGCCCCCTCCCAGCAGTTCAGCACCTCCCGACTAAGCCCCTTGCTCAGAGTTGGCCTCACAGTTATTTGTGATATGGAAAGAAAGCTGTAACTCCCCACTGATGGAGCCAAGAACAGAGCTGCTGAGAAATGGTGCCTGCTATTTTCTTCAAGGAGTATTTTGATTGGCTTTTGGTTTTGTAGCATTTTCGCTGCCCCTTGAAGTCATGTGAAATGTCTAAAATATAAAAGAAAATCCACCAACTGGTTGAAAAGAATCCAAAAAGTTAAATGTTAGAGATCTTAGTCTTTCCCCAAATGGACTTCAGTGTACACCATTATCTGCTTCGGTTCATAAAGAACTGTCAGGAAATGGAAATATTGAAAGAAATATTTTTTATTCAAAGAGAAGAGAATGTGAAACTGCATTAATAAAGGTCATATCAACCTGTTTTTAATGGACTTCTTTAATCTCCTAAATCTATCCTTAATTTACTCTGATTCCCTTTCCTGAAATTAAGGGGCTTGCCACAGGCTGGTTCATCCATTTGGGTGCCTATGAAATCAATGGTTCTTTTTAAAAATAGTCTTTTTCTTCAAGACAAGGAAGGGGAAAGGGGGGCAGTGGGAAGGGGGTAAGGGGGAAGAGGGGAAAGGAAGGAAGGAAGGAAGGGGGAAAGGAAGGAGAGAGGGAAGGAGGGAGGGAGGGAGGAAGGAAACAAAACAGGTTTATGGTATTGGTAACAGACTGGGCTGGGCCTTGTCTCTAGATGAACAAATGACGTGTTTTCTAAAGTATAATGATGGTCTCTGGATAACTGAGGTTTTCTTCTCTGATGACCAGGCAAGGACTTGAATGTGGAGTACCGGGATTCTCTCTCCTGAGAACAGACAAGACCAGGGCCTGGCTGGGAGGTGCCCCTCTACAGTTAGTCTGTTCCACATTTACTCAAAAGTGGCTGGATGAGCCTGCTGGCCGCCAGGATCAGCTCCTGTCCAGGCCCCCAGCCTCGCTCTGGTCTGTCAGAGGACAGAAGTTCAGCTGCCGCCGTGTTAGATTACTAGCTCTTGCCTTTCTGAACCCAGAAAAGAGACATCTTAAAACAAGGAGGGAGTATGAGGTAGACATTAAAGTCATAGTCCCTGAAATGAGGGGATTGGGACTCTGTATCAGGCTCTACCACCTAATATCTCAGTTTCTTACTCTCTTCTCAGTTTCCTTGTCACTAAAACAGAAATACTAGTAACATTTACTTGATAGGGTGTAATGGGGTTTAATAAACTATTTGTGCACAGTGCCTGACCTTCTGGCTCTCGGGCAGGGCCCAGGGGAGGGGCCTGGGAGAGGCGGCAGGTGGCTGGGGAGGACAGTCCCCTCTCGGAAGGGTGCTGCCCTGCTCTGCACGTTCCTGGAGCTGAGGTGCTGGAGTCAAAAGTCCCCATGAATGACATCTGTGAGC
Organism: Neomonachus schauinslandi; assembly: GCF_002201575.2. NCBI lineage: Eukaryota > Metazoa > Chordata > Mammalia > Carnivora > Phocidae > Neomonachus > Neomonachus schauinslandi. Next base: position 105,767,254 of record NC_058414.1, on the reverse strand, counting down.
ACGCATGCTGCCACTCCTTCTTGCCCGGAGCAGAAATTGGTAATTCAGCGCTGTCCTGGGGTGGGTCTTCAAATCCATTCAACACAGCCTTCCCAGAAGCTGCAACCAGCCAGTCTCAGATGGCAACAGCAGAGGAGATGAAATCTTGGACAGTTGTGACTGTCCTCCAGGCCCTCATGCCCCATGGTCAGGGGAGCAGGCAGTATGGGGTCAGGGAGGTCGGTCCGGAATCCTGCGCTCTCCAGAAAGCACCCCATCCATCAGCCAGCAGGGGTCTGCACCAAGGGCGTGATGGTCCTTCAGCCCCTGTGGCTAATTATCTGGGGGTGCCGCTGCAGAGTTCCTGAGGGGGCCTGAGACAGGTGACAGCAGCATGGAGTCCACCAATCTCGTACAATCCAACTATAGCCACCCACAGACAGTGCCTCCAGAGCAACAAACCAAATTACCTTTCCCCTGCCTGCCTCCTACGGACAGCGTGGGAAAATCAACACAAGGGCAATTTAATCATCCTCTCTGCATTTTGCTTTTTCAGGAACTCTTCCAGTTTCTGCACATTCTATTTTTAATCCTCTCAAACATATTCGACAAGCTGGAAGGACAGTACACTCCATAAAGAAAATTAAAGCAGGATATGACCTGTTTGAAGGATGAGACATTTTAAGTAATCAGCTAAAGTGCTCTCAATTATAAGAAGGAACATTTTTCAGGAGAAATATGGGCTGATTTGTGGGTTGCAAATCTTCCCTTTCTGTAGTCACAAGGTGTCCAGGTTGATGCATTTAACTGTTATATTGACCCATAAAGACATTTGAATTAAAGCTCAATACTTATTTCGTTTATTATCTACCCACCTCTCTAGCTATTCATTCTGTGTAACAGGCTCATTAAGTTACTAGAGCAAAGTGTGGTTTTCCTGCAATTACTGGACGTCTGTCCTCCCCTGAAGACGGCAAGCCCTGTGGGGCTGGCAGCAAGTCTCTGGTTCTCAGTGATGTCTTTCACACATACTGGGTGCTAACTAAATACTTGCTCGTTAGTGAGGAGTCCGTCGGACAATTAGGTTTTCCATCTTTGTGATCATCTGAAGACAGGCTGGTAGGTGGTGGAATGTTGCAGATTAATTCGCAGCAAATATGGCCATATTGAAGGTTCTACCTGGCACCACAGGGACGACAGAAATGTGGGTCATGGCCTAAACTTGACGAGTTTACAACCCAACTGGAGAGTGAAGCCACCAAACAGACTGCTCCATACACATCAGCATGTGAGGAAATATCAAAATGAGTGACAGAGGCTCCAGCCATGGACTCGGCACTGGACGGTCAGTCAGACCAGGCCCAACCAGTATTCTCCTCACTGCCACACTGTAGCTTTGACACAACTAAGCTGGGTGGTGAAATAGGACCGTGATGGGGAGGGGGTGCCACGGAGGCCCCTGGTTTCTGGAAATGTTCTAGCTCTGGTTCTACTGGTGGACACATACGTAAAACACACATTGTGCAACTTATGACTGAGCTTTGGAGAGTAAAGAGGGAAAAGGTGCTTCAAAGAACACATGTGCACCATTTAGCTGAATCCAGAAACTTGTGTATTTCTGGTGATACAGCTTTGCTGGCACCTAGCTGTATCATCATGAGCTAGAGAAGGCAAGGAAACAGAGGTGGTTCTGGAAAATGCACCGCCAGTTGCTTCCTGCCTGAAAAGCTTGTATTTGTTGTCTCTGATCCATTTGTGTAGGAAATTCTTCATCTGATACTTTTAAATTCAAAATTTGTCACTAATGGAATAATTAAATACCTGGAAGATGGGTCTTGCCTTCTGACACTTTTATTCTTTGACCCTCTTCCAGGGAAAGCATGCAAGTCCCTGTTTCCTACAAATTGGGGCTGAAGAGCATCGTGTCAGCTGGAAATAGGAAGTCCCAGAATCTTCTGAAAATCTCAGCACTAAAATGAGGGATAAAATTGTGCATCTTCCCAATGAGGCATGTTGTATATGTACAAGTGTGTGCATGCATGTTGTTTCCTAAAAGGCTGAGCTAGCCCCTGAAGTGCCGGTCCCTGATAGGCAGAGACAGGCCTCTGGTGATTCATATCTCCCAGCACCTGGCTTGGTGCACGGCACAGTAGATGTATTAACAAGTGTATAAATATTATGAAACTTAATATAGGTAGAAACTAAGTAAAAAAATCAAACCAAACAAAATGTATTTCTACAGGTATACATATATTGTTCTATTGAAAACTTCAAAAATAACTTTTAATTTTTGTTTATAAAGTAATTGTTTAGAAACTTTAGCAAAAATACACAGAAATAGAAAAAAAATACAAAAGACCCAGATTAGAGCTCTGTATTTTAGTGTACAAAATTAGCAATCACAAAACTAGCTCAATTGAGAGTAAAGTCACAGCAAAACTTTGAAGTCAAAGTTGACAAATTTATCCTCAGATCCTTTATCTCCTCATCTTCTCCCCACTCTTCCCTGGCTCACTCCCCATTTTTTCTGCACAATCCTCCCCTACTATCCAATATAAAGCTCCCCCTCCCCTCCTAGCTTCTGAGTGCTGACCTTGGGCTAGAAGCCCAAACCCTGCCCAAGGAGCTCCAGGCACCAGCTGTGAAGTCGGAAAGGACTAATGGATGGTGGGTGAGTAGGGTCCTGGGGTCACTCCTGGCTGTGTCCCCTAGTAGTTTATGGTTAAGAAATGGCTTATTTGGCCATCTTTCTGGCTAATGACACAAGAATCAACTAAATCAATTAAGCTGTCGAAATAGCTCAAAAACTTGGATCTGTGGTTTGAAGATCATCAATATGCAGCCATCTGACACCCATCAGATGCTCTTTAGACCCTGGTAGCCTCATAAAGGCCCACTCAGGCAGGGCTGGTCCAGGCCTCGAATCTCTAGTATACAGAGGCCACCTAGCAGCAGGACTAGGGGTCCCCACCAAACCAAAATGCCCAAGTTAAGGACCCCTCTAGACTGTGTGAGTCAGCTTTTCCCCCTCTGGAAATTAAGAAAATGAGTCCAACCTTCTTTAATCAAGGACAAAATGTTGACCTGGCACGCATGCAATGAGGTAGGCAGGTCCATCATGCCCTGACAGAGACAGGGGCTCCCAGGCTGCCCAGGCCCGGGACATGGCCATTCAGAAAGCAGTCCAGCCCATTTTTAAATTGTTTTGATAGTAATGCACAACTGTAACCACACATCTCCATATATGCATTTTGATGCCAACTGAACAGTAAAATACAAATATGTTTTAAACAACTCTAAAACAGATGTAAGATGCCCCTGACCCAAGGACCTTAGCTTGGCAGCATCTTGCCTTTCAGCCCCTCCTGGGTCCTTTGGAGTTCAGAGAGCAGTTTTTCCTCCTTGCCTTCCTAAACAGGACTACTCGGCCTCGCCTGCCCAGCCTTAGCCATTAGCAGGAGTCAGGAAGTAAAGGAGTAAATGTCTTACTGACCTGCCGAAGCCTACGGTTTGAGGGCACCTTAACCATCTTTTTAAAAAAAGGTTCTCACTTCTCAGCTTTCTAAACGTACCATGCGCATAACATTTTCTCAGTTCTTCAGCCATGCCTTCGTGACCATCGCATGATGTCACCTACGATGACACCCACCAGCATTATCTTTTAGTTCCTGTGTCATTTTTTAATGTAATATCTGCTCCTCTAATTTGTTATGGTTGTTTGTAAACTTGACTCAAAGGTTCTAAACTGCTTTGAACTTAACCACCAGAGAGTCAGATAAGCAAGCTTCAGATCCAGTTAAAACGGAACAGGCGACCTGAGCGCGGCCCCAGCAGCGCTACAGGGAGGGCGTTTACCAGCTTTCCTGCCGTTGGCATTTGCCACACAGCAGCAATTCTCCTGGAAAGGTCATCTCCGGGTAAGTGAATGGTCACTGTGATGCTTTTCTCTTTCAGATAAAGAACTGACTCTGGTTTGCAGGTGAGGGTAAGACCAGCCACAGTAACAGACTGTTTTCACAGGTTCCAGGTGTAAAACCAGCTCCGAGCTTTTTCTACAGATGCCTAATATATAAGAAAGGAAATTATCTCCAGCTTTGACAGCAGAGTAGGTAAAAAGCCTCATTTTGGTCTTTTAAAGACTGCAATAAATATGAATATGCAGCTAACTCTAATTTTTAAATATCAATTTAGCTTGCTTTCAGAGTGTTAGATGCAGTCAGAATAGTCCATTAGCCTGTTCACTAACTCATTTTACAAATGAGAAGCTTGTGTCCCAAGAGGTAAAATGATCATGCAGGGTCATGTGACAGGGCTTTGGTAAAACCTAGGCTCCCAAGGCTCTTTTTCCCCAGCTACCACAGGTTAAAAATAATAGTTGGGTGCTTGAGTCAGAGAGAGAAGTTTTCCTTTGCTGCTATTACGTGACATCGGGGGAAGCGTCACCTCAGGCAGCATGGTGCAACCCTGGGGAGCGCTCTGTGCTCAGCGCAAAACTCATACACTGGCCCCTGTCCCCTCACCCCCTTTCCAAAGTACATGTGGAATTACAGAAAGGACCCACAGAATAGATGAAAACTATGGGGAAGACTGAAGGACAGAGATTATGCAACACTATTGTAATGAAAGGACAAGGACAGAAATGTTTGGTATTTCCATTAACACCTCCGGTTTTGTGTTATAAAAGGGTGAACTTAGAAAAACCCTCCCTGTCCTGTGGTCTATCCGCTGCTCCTGGGGAGATATTATCAATTATTCAAGGGCACTGGAGTAATCAATGATCCTTCCCCTTCATTCTAGAAGAAAACTTTTAAACTAAGTTCCATTTACCAGTTTACTTCTTAATTCTCATTTCTGCTGAATATGTGGTTAAAAACAGGAGATCTTTATTCTGTTGTCCTTCAGACTTGTTCATTTTCTTCTCTTCTCCCTAAAAAACAGACACAAACCATTTTGAAAGGCAACACAGTATTTCAAATCCTGACTTCTGCTAATGATGCAGAGCTCCCTGTGTATGTAACTTCTCTCCACGCTGTGGCCAGGGCTGCCTTTGTAAAAAACACGTCAGATGGGCCTCAAAACCTCTGACACCCTTTACTCAGCCCACACCATCATCACCCTAGAAACACATGTTTCTAACTGTGAACAGGTAGTCCCAAGCCATTTTGTTGCCAGTTTTGTCAGGGGCGTTCTTTGTGGTAAGGAACTGTTGTGTGCATTGCAGGATACTTTGTACCTGGTCTCCCTGGCACTCAGTGTCCAGGAGCTGACAATCAGAAACCCTTCTCTGTTCCATACATCAGCCAGAGACAGCACTAGTCTGAGGCACGTTTTGCACGCTCCAACAGCTCACAATCAGTTCTGTGGTGGGCACTGGGGAGTAGAGCCTAGTCTCACAGGGTGGAACCCTGAGGCGGGGAGTGAGGAAGTGAGTGTTGGGGGAGGGGAAGCATCCAGAGCAAGTTTTACCTATAAGGGTACCATGCATCTGAAAGGCTGGCCCCCTGGACTCACCATCCTGGGTATAAATAGCATTAAATCCTTTGCTGGCTGCATTGGTCCATGAGAACAGAAATACATGTAAGTCAGGCATCTAAACCACTAAATGCCATCTGTGAGGTTTTTTTGTTTGTTTGTTTGTTTTATTTTTTTTTAATTTTTTATTGTTATGTTAATCCCCATACATTACATCATTAGTTTTAGATGTAGTGTTCCATGATTCATTGTTTGGGCATAACACCCAGTGCTCCATGCAGAACATGCCCTCCTCAATACCTATCACCAGGCTAACCCATCTTCCCACCCCCCTCCCCTCTAGAACCCTCAGTTTGTTTTTCAGAGTCCATCGTCTCTCACGGTTCGTCTACCCCTCCGATTTCCCCTCCTTCATTCTTCCCCTCCTGCTATCTTCTTCTTCTTTTTTTTTTCTTAACATATATTGCATTATTTGTTTCAGAGGTACAGGTCTGAGATTCAACAGTCTTGCACAATTCACAGCGCTTACCAGAGCACCTACCCTCCCTAGTGTCTATCACCCAGTCACCCCATCCCTCTGACCCCACCCCCCACTCCAGCAACCCTCAGTTTGTTTCCTGCAATTAAGAATTCCTCATATCAGTGAGATCATATGATACATGTCTTTCTCTGACTTATTTCGCTCAGCATAATACCCTCCAGTTCCATCCACGTCGTTGCAAATGGCAAGATCTCGTTCCTTTTGATGGCTGCATAATATTCCATTGTATATATATACCACCTCTTCTTTATCCATTCATCTGTCGATGGACATCTTGGCTCTTTCCACAGTTTGGCTATTGTGGACATTGCTGCTCTAAACATCGGGGTGCATGTACCCTTTCAGATCCCTACTTTTGTATCTTTGGGGTAAATACCCAGTAGTGCAATTGCTGGATCATATGGTAGGTCTATTTTCAACTTTTTGAGGAACCTCCATACAGTTTTCCAGAGTGGCTGCACCAGCTTGCATTCCCACCAACAGTGTAGGAGGGTTCCCCTTTCTCCACATCCCCGCCAACATCTGTCGTTTCCTGACTTGTTAATTTTAGCCATTCTGACTGGTGTGAGGTGGCATCTGATTGAGGTTTTCGTTTGGATTTCCCTGATGCCGAGCGATATTGAGCACTTTTTCATGTGTCTGTTGGCCATTTGGATGTCTTCTTTGGAAAAATGTCTGTTCATGTCTTCTGCCCATTTGTTGATTGGATTCTTTGTTCTTTGGGTGTTGAGTTTGGTAAGTTCTTTATAGATTTTGGATACTAACCCTTTATCTGATATGTCATTTGAAAATATCTTCTCCCATTCTGTTGGTTGTCTTTTGGTTTTGTTGACTGTTTTTTGGCTGTGCAAAAGCTTTTTATCTTGATGAAGTCCCAATAGTTCATTTTTGCCCTTGCTTCCCTGGCCTTTGGCGATGTTTCTAGGAAGAAGTTGGTGCAGCTGAGGTCGAAGAGGTTGCTGCCTGTGTTCTCCTTTAGGATTTTGATGGACTCCTGTCTCACACTGAGGTCTTTCAACCATTTGGAGTCTATTTTTGTGTGTGGTGTAAGGAAATGGTCCAGTTTCATTCTTCTGCATGTGGCTATCCAATTTTCCCAACACCATTTGTTGAAGAGACTGTCTTTTTTCCATTGGACATTCTTTCCTGCTTTGTCAAAGATGAGTTGACCATAGAGTTGAGGGTCCATTTCTGGGCTCTCTATTCTGTTCCATTGATCTATGTGTCTGTTTTTGTGCCAGTACCATGCTGTCTTGATGATGACAGCTTTGTAATAGAGCTGGAAGTCCAGAATTGTGATGCTGCTAGCTTTGCTTTTCTTTTTCAACATTCCTCTGGCTATGCGGGGTCTTTTCTGGTTCCATACAAATTTTAGGATTATTTGTTCCATTTCTTTGAAAAAAGAGGATGGTATTTTGATGGGGATTGCATTGAATGTGTAGATTGCTCTAGGTAGCATTGACATCTTCACAATATTTGTTCTTCCAATCCATGAGCATGGAATGTTTTTCCAGTTCTTTCTGTCTTCCTCAATTTCTTTCATGAGTATTTTATAGTTTTCTGAGTATAGATCCTTTGCCTCTTTGGTTAGATTTATGCCTAGGTATCTTATGGTTTTGGGTGCAATTGTAAATGGGATCGACTCTTTATTTCTCTTTCTTCTGTCTTGTTGTTGGTGTATAGGAATGCCACTGATTTCTGTGCATTGATTTTATATCCCGCCACTTTACTGAATTCCTCTATGAGTTCTAGCAGTTTTGGGGTGGAGTCTTTGGGGTTTTCCATATAAAGTATCATTTCATCTGCAAAGAGTGAGAGTTTGACTTCTTCTTTGCCAATTCGGATGCCTTTTATTTCTTTTTGTTGTCTGATTGCTGTGGTGAGGACTTCTAATACTATGTTGAATAGCAGTGGTGATAGTGGACATCCCTGCCGTGTTCCTGATCTTAGAGGGAAAGCTCTCGGTTTTTCCCCATTGAGAATGATATTTGCTGTGAGTTTTTCATAGATGGCTTTTATGATATTGAGGTATGTACCCTCTATGCCTGTACTCTGAAGAGTTTTGATCAAGAAAGGATGCTGTACTTTGTCAAATGCTTTTTCTGCATCTATTGAGAGGATCATATGGTTCTTGTTCTTTCTTTTATCAATGTATTGTATCACGTTGATCGATTTGTGGTTGTTGAACCAACCTTGCAGCCCAGGGATAAATCCCACTTAGTTGTGGTGAATAATCCTTTTAAGGTACTGTTGGATCCTATTGGCTAGTATTTTGGTGAGAATTTTTGCATCCATGTTCATCAGGGATATTGGTCTGTAATTCTCCTTTTTGATGGGGTCTTAGTCTGGTTTTGGGATCAAGGTAATGGTAGCCTCATAAAACAAGTTTGGGAGTTTTCCTTCCATTTCTATTTTTTGGAACAGTTTCAGAAGAATAGGTATTAATTCTTCTTGAAATGTTTGGTAGAATTCCCGTGGGAAGCCATCTGGCCCTGGGCTTTTGTTTTTTGGGAGATTTTTGATGACTGTTTCAATTTCCTTAGTGGTTATAGGTCTGTTCAGGTTTTCTATTTCTTCCTGGTTCAGTTTTGGTAGTTGATACATCTCTAGGAATACATCCATTTCTTCCAGATTATCTAATTTGCTGTCATAGAGTTGCTCATAATATGTTCTTATAATTGTTTGTGTTTCTTTGGTGTTGGTTGTGATCTCTCCTCTTTCATTCATGATTTTGTTGATTTGGGTCATTTCTCTTTTCTTTTTGATAAGTCTGGCCAGGGGTTTATCAATCTTGTTAATTCTTTCAAAGAACCAGCTCCTGGTTTCGTTGATCTGTTCTACTGTTCTTTTAGTTTCTATTTCATTGATTTCTGCTCTGATCTTTATTATTTCTCTTCTCCTGCTGGGTTTAGGCTTTATTTGCTATTCCTTCTCCAGCTCCTTTAGGTGTAGGGTTAGGTTGTGTACTTGAGACCTTTCTTGTTTCTTGAGTAAGGCTTGTATTGCTATATACTTTCCTCTTAGGACTGCCTTTGCTGCATCCCAAAGATTTTGAATAGTTGTGTTTTCATTTTCATTGGTTTCCATGAATTTTTTTAATTCTTCTTTAATTTCCTGGTTGACCCATTCATTCTTTAGTAGGATGCTCTTTAGCCTCCATGTATTTGAGTTCTTTCTGACTTTCCTCTTGTGATTGAGTTCTAGTTTCAAAGCATTGTGGTCTGAAAATACGCAGGGAATGATCCCAATCTTTTGGTACCGGTTGAGACCTGATTTATGACCTAGGATGTGATCGATTCTGGAGAATGTTCATGGGCACTAGAGAAGAATGTGTATTCTGTTGCTTTGGGATGGGATATTCTGAATATGTCTGTGAGGTCCTTTTGGTCCAGTGTGTCATTTAAAGTCTTTATTTCCTTGTTGAGCTTTTGCTTAGACGATCTGTCCATTTCAGTGAGGGGGGTGTTAAAGTCCCCCACTATTATTGTATTGTTGTCGATGTGTTTCTTTGCTTTTGTTATTAATTGGCTTATACAATTGGCTGCTCCCATGTTAGGGGCATAGATATTTACAATTGTTAGATCTTCTTGTTGGATAGACCCTTTAAGTAGGATATAGTGTCCTTCCTCATCTCTTATTATAGTCTTTGGTTTAAAATCTAATTTGTCTGATATAAGGATTGCCACCCCAGCTTTCTTTTGGTGTCCATTAGCATGGTAAATGGTTTTCCACCCCCTCACTTTAAATCTGGGGGTGTCTTTGCGTCTAAAATGAGTCTCTTGCAGACAGTATATCGATGGGTCTTGTTTTTTTATCCAATCTGATACCCTGTGTCTTTTGATTGGGGCATTTAGCCCATTTACATTCAGGGTAACTATTGAAAGATAGGAATTTAGTGCCATTGTATGGCCTGTAAGGTGACTGTTACTGTATATTTTCTGTGTTCCTTTCTGGTCTATGTTGCTTTTAGGCTCTCTCTTTGTTTAGAGGACCCCTTTCAAGATTTCTTGTAGGGCTGGTTTCGTGTTTGCAAATTCCTTTAGTTTTTGTTTGTCCTGGAAGCTTTTTATCTCTCCTTCTATTTTCAATGACAGCCTAGCTGGATATAGTATTCTTGGCTGCATATTTTTCTCATTTAGTACTCTGAATATATCCTGCCAGTCCTTTCTGGCCTGCCAGGTCTCTGTGGATAGGTCTGTTGCCAATCTAATGTTTCTACCCTTGTAGGTGACATATCTCTTGTCCCGAGCTGCTTTCAGGATTTTCTCTTTGTCTCTGAGACTCGTAAGTTTTACTATTAGATGTCAGGACCTATTTTTATTGATTTTGAGAGGGGTTCTCTGTGCTTCCTGGATTTTGATGCCTGTTTCCTTCCCCAAATGAGGGAAGTTCTCTGCTATAATTTGCTCCATTATACCTTCTGCCCCTCTCTCTCTTTCTTCTTCTTCTGGGATCCCAATTATTCTAATGTTGTTTTGTCTTATGGTATCACTTATCTCTCAAATTCTGCCCTCGTGATCCAGTAGTTGTTTATCTCTCTTTTTCTCAGCTTCTTTATTTTCCATCATTTGGTCTTCTATATCACTGATTCTCTCTTCTGCCTCATTTATCCTAGCAGTTAGCGCCCCCATTTTTGATTGCACCTCATTAATAGCCTTTTTGATTTCTACTTAGTTAGATTTTAGTTCTTTTACTTCTCCAGAAAGGGTTTCTCTAATAACTTCCATGCTTTTTTCAAGCCCAGCTAGTATCTTTAAAGTGATGATTCTGAACTCTAGATCTGACATCGTACTGATGTCCATATTGAGTAGGTCCCTGGCAGTCGGTACTACCTCTTGTTCTTTTTGTTGAGGTGATTTTTTCCGTCTTGTCATTTTGCCGAGAGGAGAATAGATTAATGAGAGAACAAAATGCTAACAGGGTAACAATGTTCCCAGAAAATATACTCTAAACAAATCAGAAAAGATCTGAAGCAGTGGGAAAAGAAAGGGAAAGAGAGAAAAAAGAAAAAGAAAAAAAGAAAGAAAAAGAAAAAGATAAAAACAAACAAAAACAGAACAAAACAAAACAAAAAAAACAGAATGTGATCAAATATGATCAGGCTGGTATACAGATCAGTGCCACACACTAGATTTTGGGTGTATTTTGGTCTGTTAGAAGAAAGTGCCTCCCAAAATTTTAAAGAAAGAAAAACTTATATATGTACAAAAATAAGAGTTGATATGATGAAGGGATGGAATATGACTGTAAAGATGGAAATTATAAAAAATTTTATAAAAGGAATTGATAAGAAGTTGTTTGAAAAAAGAAAGAAGAGGATTTAAAAAAAAGGAGAAAAAAAATGGAGAGAATGTGATCAGGCAGGGGAGTAGAAAAAAACCATACACTAGAGATTTAGGGTATATTTTGATCTGTTAGAAGAAACGCTCTCAAAACTTTAAAGAGAGAACAACTTATATATATATGCCAAAAATACGGGTAACTACTATGAAGGGATAGAATATGACTCTAAAAATGAAAAATAAAAATTTTTTTTTAAAGGGATTGATAAGATGTTGGTTGAAAAAGGGAAAAAGAAAAATTTTAAAAAAAAAGACAGTTAAAAAAAAATTAACTTTGAAAGACTAAGGAATCATGGTAAAAAAAAGCCATGAATTCTATGTGCTGTATTCCCCTAGCGCTGGAGTTCTGCCGTTCTCATTGATCGGTAAACTTGGTCTTGGCTTGCTGTTCTCGTTGATCTTCTGGGGAAGGCACCTGTTGCCGTGGTTTCCAAAAATCTTTGCTGGAGACGGAATTGCCCCGCCCTTGCCCCGTCCGGGCTAAGTAATCTGCTCAGGTTTGCTCTCAGGAGCTTTTGTTCCCTGCGAGCTTTCCATACAGCTTTGGAGGCTGAGAGTGAAAATGGCGGCCTCCCAATCTCCACCCTGGAGGAGCCGAGAACTCGGGCCCCACTCCTCAGTGCACCCCCAGAGAAAAGCTGCCAGTCACTCCCGTCTCCCCGGTCTCTGGCCACACTCCATGTTCACCCGGCCTGTGACCGTGTGTTTCTATCTCTGGCACCCGACCCCGTGTGGAGTGTCCAAACCCAGCAGATCCTTGCGGTATGCTCCCGCACCTCTCCTCCCGGGGGGAAGAAGGGGAGTCTCCCCGGATCTGCCACTTGTTGGGTCCCTGCTGGAGGAGCAGGGGCCCGACTGTGCCACGGATCACGGTTTATGGCAACCCCGAGCTGAGAGCCCGCGCCTGGGCTCCGCCTCTGCAGACGGCTTCCCTGCTCCGATACCTGGGAGCTCTGCCTCACTCAGGCACCCCCGGTCTTTCTGTGACCCCGAGGGTCCTGAGACCACACTGTCCCGGAGGGTTCCACCCCCCGCTTAGCCACCGGAGCGATGTCCCTCAGCGGAGCAGACTTCTAAAAGTTCCAATTTTGTGCTCCACGGCTCTATCACTTGGCAGAAGCTGCCGACAGAGTCCCCTCCCCCACCGTCTATCCTCCCAAATATCGCCTCGAATTCACTTCTCCGCATGTCCTACCTTCCAGAAAGTGGTCGCTTTTCTGTTCAGAGTTGTTGCTCTTCTTTTCTTCGATCTCCTGTTGAGTTCGTAGGTGTTCAGAATGGTTTGATCCCTATCCAGCTGAATTCCTGGGACCAGATGGAATCCAGGTCTCCTACTCCTCCGCCATCTTGCTCCGCCCCCCACCCATCTGTGAGGTTTTTGAAAAGCCAGGGAAGAGATGAAGCACTGGAAGATTCTCGCTTAACGTGGAGGAAACTGCTTTTTGAGAGTGACCCGGGAGAGGTCTGAGCAGAAAAGGACAAGACAAGGTGGGGCCATGCCTGAGACCTTGGGCTCTGCCCTCTGTGCTCACTGCTGGAGTTGAAGCAGCTCTTGTGTGATGTGAGCAGGCAGCTGCTTTGGAACAATAACTGCACCATTTAGGGATAATTTATATCAAGAGACAAGAGGAACACAGAACAGGATTGCAGAGCGTGGGTTGTAGAAGCCAAATAAAGTTAGAAGGTGTGTTGAAATGTTTGCTCTGTTTTTCCCCTTCACTTTTGCTGGAAATAATGTGCAGCCTGTATTAGTTCCCAGGACTCTAGGCCAAATGGAGTGAGTACAGCAGATGTAAAAGGCATCATTCAGTGGAGGTCACTCTGCTCTCCAAGCTGTTAATCTTCAGTCTTTTGGGTTGAATTTATCAGCTCTGTAAAGTCAGCCTGCCATGTAAAATATTAAGGTTATAACTACTGAGGCTTTCCTGGTTTTAAAAAAGTACAGAAAATCTTGTCATTGATTTATCAGCTAATGTGCTGACCAGTTAATCAGCTGGTTTATTCTCCCTAAACTTAACCATATATTGAGTAAATTTTGGAGTCCACCTGATGTATACTCTGGAAAATACTTTGAAAAGTAATCCAGTACATTTATAAAAATATGCTACATTCCACCTTACCTCTGGCTTGTATTTTTTTAAAGAAAACAGTTTTCAATAGACTTCCAATTTCTAATTCATCATGAGAGGAACTTGGAAGGCATCACCCCTGTCTTCTCAAGGAGAAAAAGCTGAACAAACTAAAAACCAAAAACTTATCTTAGATCATCACAGCATTGAGGTCAGAGAGCAAACCACTGCTCCCAGAATTGGAGAGACAGGCTGATGCAGAGAATCACAGCTTTTGGGAGCAGAATCCCAGGAGCAAAAACCTTTGCAGGAACCAGTGCAGGGATGGGAGACCCTAAGCTGCAACTGATTAACTGATGAATTCACTATGGACGAATCTGCAAGTTAAAATCTGCAGGAGGACCCAGGCCTAGGGGGCCTCACAGTTTTGTGATTTTACCTCCAGGAGTGGACCAGGTTCTCACAGTGAAAATCAGAGAAAAATCCCTTCCTGCTTCCAGCAGTGGGGGGGAAGAAAAGAACCCATTTTTAAATACACACGAGCACTCTGTTCTTAGTAAGACCTGCCTCAGTGGCAACTAGTTAACCCTAACCTGCTGTGGTTTTATCAGAGCCTCACCTACCCAGAGGAAAGGGAAATACGCAACTGCAGCCCATTCTAGCCATTCCATCCCACTTAAGGGGAAGAAAAAACTGAAAAGTTCTAGTGAAGTTCATGGTCCGGAGGCACAGGCTCACTAAAAGACAGAGTCCTGACATAGGATTGTAGGAACCCTCCCTTCCCCCACCTCACCACTGCACATCAGTAGGATTCCTGTGTAACAACAGGGAAAGACACTGAAAGAACTGCACATCTCAGACCTTATTTAAGAAGTCTCTAAGAAATCCAAAGACAACAGAGCAGAAAATAACAAGGATACCAGAGGAAATTGTAGCCTGCAATATCCACAGTTACAGCAAACAGCAAATACAGCCTAACTCCTAGCCAGATAAACATAAAAACTAATACCAAAGGCCTGTTCACCTCAGTTCCTTTTACCCAGCACATCATGTTCAACTTCTAACAACAAAATTACAAGGCATACTAAAAGACAAAAATCACAGTTTGAAGAGGCAAAGCAAGCATTAGGAACAGACTCAGATATGGCAGAAATGTTGCAATTATTAGACCTAGAAATTAAAACACTATGATTAATATGTTAAGGACTTTAAGGGGAAAAGTGAACAACATAAAAGAACACATAGATAATGTAAGCAGAGAGTGGAAATTCTAAGACAGAGTCAAAAGGAAATGCTAGAAAATTAAAACACTATTAACAGAAATGAATGCATTGATGGGTTCATCAGTAGACTGGATATGACTGAGGAAAGAATCAGTGAACTTGAGGAAATATCCATAGAAACTTCCAGAACTGTAATGCAATGAGAAAAAAGAATGAAAAAGATGGAACAAAATGTCCAAGAACTGTGGCACAATTCCAGAAGCTGTAAATACACATAGTGGGGAAAAAGAATAAAAGGAAAAAGAGAAATCAACAGAAGAAATATTTGAAACAGTAATGACTGAGAATGGTCCAAAATTAATGGTGGGGACCAAAAATCCAGGAGGTTCAGAGAATACCAAGCAGAATAAGTACCAAAAAAATCTACACCTAGACACAGGGATGAAGTGGGGGCAAGGGAGACACGCAGCTCACACCCCTATTGAACATTCAGTCTCCTTGATGGGAGGGGTATGAGGGAGAAAAGCCATGTGAAATAAAAGTAATAGAATATAAGGAAGGGAGGGGGCACCTGGGTGGCTCAGTCAGTTAAGCATCCAACTCTTGATTTTGGCTCAGGTCATGATCTCAGGGTTGTGAGATGGAGCCCCGAGTTGGGCTCTGCACTGGGTGTGGAGCCTGCTTAAGATTCTCTCTCTCCTTCTCCCTCTGCACCCCTCCCCCCATATATATATGTATATATATAGAAGGAAGGGAGGAAGAGGAAGGGTACATCTGGGCAGGTATGAAAGGGTATGAGACATTTTGACCTCACAAGGAAGGTCAGTGTGACTTCTTTGCTTTCATTGGACACTGAAGAAACTGACACTCAGAGACCTTAAATAGTTAATCTTGGAACACTCAGCAAGCCAGCAGGAGAGGTAAGGGTCTAGCATCTAACTCTCAAGCCCACACTCTCCCCATTGCACCATAGTCTCCTTAAGCCTGAGGAGGTATTGAAGGCCATGTCCTGAAGAGACTTAATGTTGCCCTAAGGAGCTTGGGCTTTATTCTGATATGGGTGGAAGTACCCATATTCAAATGGCAGAAAATTAAGAACAGAGAAAATCTTGAAATAAGCCAGAGGAAGGGGGGTGGGGAGGAAACCTTACATATAGAGGAGGGTTAAAAAAAAAAAAAAAAAAGAATTGAATTCAACTTCTCTCCAGAAACCATGCAAGCAAAAAGAAAAGGAGTGAAATGCTTTAGAGTGTTGATGGAAAAAAACCTACCAATATAGTATTCTGTATCCACCAAAATTAACCTTCACAAGTGAAGGAGAAATAAAGACTCTTAGGCAAATATAACTGAGGGAATTTATTGCATGTAACCCTGCCTTTCTAGAAATATTAAAATAAATTCTTCAGAAAAAATGAAAATGGTGTAGGTTAGAAACTTGGATCTCCATAAAGAAGATTGTTAGAGAAGGAAATTTGTTCAAAATGCTAATAGAATAGTGCATTTTGTTATAGCTTATGGACACACAAATTGAATGACAAATTATAAAGGACAGAAGGATTTATTGAGGATACTCTGTTATAAAGTATTTGTTCTACCTATAAAGTAGTATAGTGTGGGGTTTTTTTCAATTTTTTTTTTCACTTTAAAGAAAATTTTACTCACCAGGACATTTCCATACATTAACAGATTCCCCAAAAGACATTAAAGTTAGAACCAGAGGAGGGCTTGAGATATTGTCGGGGCCAAATTCCTTATTTCACAGATGGGGACTTCAAGGCCTGAGAGAAAGCAATGCCAGTCCCCAGCTGGGATGCAAACCCAGAACTGCTGACTTCAGTGGTTTTTCTTTTCCTGCTCTTTGACTGTCTTGTCACTACATCTATACAGGGACATGTCCTCTTTCAAGTATAGTGTTATTTGAAAGTGGACTTGAATCCAACTAATCAAAATCTGTGGGATACAGGAAAAACAGTGCTTAGAGGGAAATTTATAGCATTGAATGCATACATTAGAGAAGATGAAAGATAAACAATCAGTCATCTAAACTTTCACTTTAGGAAATTAGGGGGGGAAAGGCAAATTAAGTCCAAAGTAAGCATAAGAAATTGAAGAATTAGAGCAGGAAAACATTAGAGAAAAATCGATGAAACCCTAAGCTGGTTCTTTGCAAAGATCAATAAAACTGATAAACTTCTAGGCAAGTTAACTAAGAATAAAAAAGAGAAAACTCAAATTATTAATATCAGAAATGAAAGAGGGGCCATTCTACATCCACAAATTCAGTACATTAGGTAAGATGAGTTAATTCCTTGAAGGACACAATTTACCAAAGCTCACACAAAGAGAAATAGAAAATCTGAATAAACCTATATCTATGAAATGAATTAAATCAATAGTTAATAACCTTCCCAAACAGAAAATACTGGGCCCAGATGGGTTCACTGGTGAATTTCACTTAACATTTAAGGGAGAAATTATACAAATTCTCTACATCTCTCCCAGAAGATAGAAGTAGAGGGACTATTCCTAACTCACTCTATGAGGCCAGCATTACCCTAATACCAAAACTGGACAAGGACATTGTGAGTAAAGAAAACTACAGACCAATATCTCTCGTGATCATAGATACAAAAATACTCAACAAAATATTAGCAAACTAAATCCAACAATTTATAAAAATAATTACACAGCACAGACTTGTGGGATTTATTCCAGGTATGCAAAACTGCTTCAACATTTAAAAATCAATTAATATAATATATCACATCAACAAGCTAAAGAAGAAAAATCATGTGATTACATGAAATAGATGTGGAAAAAGCATTTGACAAAAGCTAACACCTATTCATGATAAAAACTCTCAACCAAACTGAGGGTTCTAGAGGGGAGGGGGGTGGGGGGGTGGATTAGCCTGGTGATGGGTATTAAAGAGGGCACGTACTGAATGGAGCACTGGGTGTTATATGCAAACAATGAATCATGGAACACTACATCAAAAACTAATGATGTAACGTATGGTGATTAACATAACATAAAAAAAAAAAAAACCCTCTCAACCAAGTAGGAATTGAGGGGAACTTCCTCAATTTAAAAAAGAACATCCGGGGAGGGGGGAACCCTATAGTTAATATCATACTTAATGGTGAGAAACTAGATATGTCCCTGCTAAAATCAGGCAGGCATGGATGTCCCCTTTCACCATTCCTATCCAACATCATACTGGAAGTTCTAGCTAATGAAATAAGACAAGAAAAAGAAATAAAAGGTACACAGACTGGGAATGAAGAAATAAAACCGTTTTTGTTCACAAATGACATCATTGTCTATGTTGAAAATCCCAAAGAATCAACAACACAAAAAACCTCCTACAACCAATTAGTGATTATAGCAAAGTTGCAAGATATGAGGTCAATATACAAAGGGCAATTGCTTTCTTATATGCCAGTAATGAACAATTGGAAGATGAACTTACTATTTACATTAGCACCAAAAAACCCTGAAATACTTAGCTATAAATCAAACAAAATATGTACAAGATCTATGTGAGAAAAACTACAAAATTCTGATGAATGAAATCAAAGGAGAAATAAATAAATGGAGAGATAGTCCATGTTCATGATTAAAAAGATTCTATACTGTCAAGAGGTCAGTTCTTCCCTAATTAATCTATAGATTCAATGCAATCCCAATCAAAATCCCAGCAAGTTATTTTGTGGATATGGATAAACTGATTCTAACATTTATATGGAGGCAAAAGATCCAGAATAGCTAATACAGTATTTTTTTTTTAGACTTTTATTTATTTATTTATTTGACAGAGAGACACACAGCAAAAGAGGGAACACAAGCAGGGGGAGTGGGAGAGGGAGAAGCAGGCTTCCCGCTGAGCAGGGAACCCAATGCGGGGCTCGATCCCAGGACCCCGGGATCATGACCCAAGCCGAAGGCAGACGCTTAACTGACTGAGCCACCCAGGCGCCCCTAGCCAACACAGTATTGAAGGAGAACCAAGTCAAAGGACTAATACAAGTGTAGTAAGACTTCAAGATTTATTATAAACTACAGTTATCAAGACAGTGTTGAGGGTGCCTGCTTCTCCCTCTCCCACTTCCCCTGCTTGTGTTCCTGCTCTCACTATCTCTCTCTCTGTCAAATAAATAAGTAAAATATTTAAAAAAAAAAAAAGACAGTGTTGAAAGAACATGTTAAAAGACAAGACAGCTAAAAGACTAGACAAATAAATCAGTGGAATAGAATGAGAACCAAGAAATAGACCCAGACAAATATAGCCAACTGAGCTTTGACAAAGGAGAAAAAGCAATTCATGAAGAAAGGACAGTCTTTTCATCAAATAGTAGTGGAAGAACTGTACATCCACATGCAGAAAAACTGAATCTAGACACATATCTTACACCTTTCACAAAAATTGACTCAAAATGAATCATAGACCTAAAGTAAAATGTAAAACTATAAAACTCCTAGAAGATAACATATAAGAAAATCTAGATGTCCTTGGGTTTGGTGATGACTTTTTACATACAACAACAAAAGCACAATCCAAGAAAAAAAAAATTGGTGAGTGGGACTTTATCAAAATTAAAGACTTTTGCTCTGTGAAAAACACATTAAGAAACTGAGAAGACAAACCACAGACTAGGAGGAAATGTTTGCAAACCACCTATCTGATAAAGGACTAGAATACAAAAATGTATAAGAAACTTTTAAAACTCAACAGTAAGAAAACAAACAACACATTTTTTTAATTGGCAAAAGATCTGAAACAGACGCTTCACCAAAGAAGATATACAGATGGCAAATAAGCATATAAAAATTCTTATTTTTATTCACTATATGCCCTCAGGGAAATACAAAGTAAAACAATAAGATACCATTACACACATCCTAGAATGGCCAAAATCTGGAACACTGACAATGCCAAACACTGGCCAGTATGTGGAGCAACTGAAACTCTCATTCATTGCTGGTGGGAATGCAAAATAGTGCAGCCACTTTGGAAGAGTCTGGCAGTTTCTTACAAAACTAAACATACTCTTACCATATGATCTAACAATTACACACCTAGATATTTGCCTGAATGAGTTGAAAACTTATGTCTACACAAAACATCTATTCATGAATATTTATAGCAGCTTTACTCAGATTGCTAAAACTTGGAGGCCACCAAGATATCCTTCAATAGGTGAATGGATAAACTGTGGTACAGCCAGACAAATGAATGTTATTCTGTGCTAAAAAGAAATGAGCTACCAAGACTCAAAAAACATGGAGGAACCTTAAATGCAGGTTGGTATGTGAAAGAAACCAACCTAAAAAGACTACACACTGTATAATTCCAACTATGTGACATTCTGCAAAAGGCAAAACTATGGAGACAGTAAACTACAGATGTTAGTTAATAGTAACATTGTTTAACCAGTTTCAATGATGTGCCACAATAGTGTAAGATGTTAATGAAGAGAAAACCGGGGCACCTGGCTGGCTCAGTCATGTGACTCTTGATCTCGGGGCTGTGAGTTTGAGCCCCACATTGGGTGTATTATGACAACCTTGGAGGAGGAAATTATGGAAGTGGGAATTACAATGAATTTGGAAATTATAACCAGCAACCTTCTACTGATGGTCCAATGAAGAGTGGAGGCTTTGGTGGTAGCAGGAATATGGGAAGACCATATGGTGGAGGAAACTAGGGTCCTGGAGGCAGTGGAAGATGTGGGGTTATGCAGGGAGAAGCCGATATTGAGCTTCTCCCTATCTGTATGGGCTTCACTGTATACATAGGAGAGGATGAGAGCCCAGAGGTAACAGAACAGATTCAGGTTACTGAAATAACAATGTGAAGGAAACTCTTACCTCAGTCATGCGTAAGTATGCAGTGATATGACGGAGGACACCAGAGCAGATGCAGAGAGCCATTTTGTGAATGGACTGGATTCATAATATTACCTTACTGTGGAGGAAGGATTATAAAAAAAAAAAAAAAAAGCCTTTTGAGACAGTTCCTTAGCTTTTTAATTATTGTTTCTTTCTAGTGATCTTTGTAAGAGTGTAGAAGCATTCCTTCTTTGATAATGCTAACTTTGTATGTTTCAGGTGACATGTGAAACCTTTTCAAAGATTTTTCTCAAAGTTTTGAAAAGCTATTAGCCAGGATCATGGCATAATAAGACATAAGATTTTTCCTTTAAAAAAATGTAGGTGCATGTGTAGAGTTAAGAAGCTATTGTACATTTATGATTCAATAAAAATAATTTTAAAGGAGAAAAAAGAACACTGGGTGCAAAGGTGAAGGGGACATGGGAACTCTATCCTTCCCACTCAGTTCTGCTGTGAGCATGTAATTGCTTGAAAGAATATGCTCTGTTTACAAAATCACATCTTTCCAGATACATCTTACACACCACCACCAGACTTCCTTAACTCTGGGGGATTCCCAAGGGACAGACCCTCTTCAGATTCTTCTGAAGGCCTCTGGGCCAAGCTCAGCTGAGAGCTAGGTAAAGAACATCAAAGGCGACTCAGCCAGTTATGTCAGCATTTAAACTCAAAGGCCAGAAAGGTATGAAAAGTACCCCACATTTCAAAGTGAGGTGCTAGGCCATCGACAGAGGATATGCCAAGGGAGTGACCCCAAAGGCTCTGTTCCAAGTTGAGTTAGAGAAGGAGGCCAGCAGGGCAGGACTCAGAGGAGAGACCCCACTGTGCCCAACACCGCCCTTCTCCACCAGGGAGCTAGGGGGTGCTTCCCCTCCCTCAACCCAAGTGAAGCACCTCAAGATCCATTTGGGGAGCTTGGCCTGTGTCCTCCAAAGGAAGCAGGAGTGACTCTGATGCCTGGGAAGTCTGACGGTGAGGCTGCATCTGGCTGGCAGGGTGCGTTTTTATTCCCATTAGCCAGCTGTCGACTCCCATGGACCATCTTCAAAATCTTTCTTTCGGGAGGACAGTCTGGAGAGGAAAGATAATCCCAGTCGAAACGAAACCTGTGGAAGCCGCAGGAATCCTGAGAGGCATCCTTTGCATCCAAAGGGCTACAGCTGAAGGGTCTCGAGGATGGTGGGAGCAGGGGAGGCCCGTGGACCTCACAGGCAGCCCGTGCTGGGCCAGTAAGTAGGGCTTTCTTCCCTGCCCCCTCCCTCTGACCTGGAGGATGCCCAAGCTGCAGTGGTGAGGGGTGTGGAGGCAAGCCTGTGGGAGAGGAGACTCTTACCCTACCGTGCTGTGCACAGCTCCCGGCCCCAGGTTCAGGGCCTGGTGCAGGACTGGGCTAGGGCAGGGGAGGGTAGTGAGACCTTTTAAATTAAGCAGCTGGGAGTTTTGCTATCCCCTGGCACTGGGTCTTTGCTCTCTGGAGAAGTGATCCTCGCCAGAAAAGGACCGAGGACTGCCAGGGTCTTACAAAGCCACAGGCATAAGGGGAATTTACTCAAATGAACCCATCTCATTGGATAGGTTGGTTATGGTTGACATAGGAAGGGCCAGAAATGGCATGGGCATACTAGCGGCCCAGATGCCACTGACCCATCCTGGGCACAGAGCCTGCATTGCACTGTCCACCTGGGAAGACGAAGCCGGCAGTGGGGCTGGGTGGGGCACATCCCTAAGGCAGCGCTGCACATCCACGTACATGGCTCATATTTGATTTTTATCTTTATGAGCACCTTGAGAAGTAGCCCACACACATATTAGGAATCCTACTCCACAGCCTGGGAAACTAATGCAGTCTTGTGTGACACGATGCACTGAGCATCTGTGCTCCAGGGTTCCCTGAGTATTCGGGCACCGAGGGGCCAGGCTGCTATGTGCTTGTAGGAACTCAGAACACAACCACAGGAGATGTGCTCTACGGATGAAGTGCAAGGCCAGGGTTCAGGTCCCGAAGGGCACTCCTGTGAGCACCTGCTAATCCCCCAACACACAGCTGTGAGTGGGCAAATGACTTAAAGCATTCTCTAACACCCCAGGCTTTTTTTAGGAGGGAAGAGAAAGCAGATGTTTTATTGAATTCTAACATCCAGGCTTTTAAAATACACATAAATTGGGATACGGCAAATGGTGAGTTTCCTCATAGGTACCAGTTAACAATGGCCTTATGGGATGTGGGCCTGACCCTCCACCCTAGCAGATGTGGCCCCCAGAGTCACTCATCTAGTCTCGGCAGAAGGACCAGAAGGACCTCAGAGTCATGTATTCAAAGCTTACTTTTCTCTTTTGGAAAGTATTTAGTTTTGAGCAATTTCACTCTCTTCTGACCACAAAGCCTTAAGGCTTCCCTTCACTAAATCAATAGGTTTCTGAGCTTCTAATCTGCTCAGCTTCCACCACGGGAGATTTGGTTCTTCCACTCAGAGCCGAGCCAGGAAAACCCAGGGAAGCCACTGGCAAAAACAGTGCCAGGAAGTGTGTGCTGTGTGTGCAAGGGGGTCCTGGCAGAAGGGGTGTCCCGGCAGGAGGTGGGGAGGGCAGCTGAAGTGTCCCACAGTCCCCGCCCCCTCCCAGACGCCTCAGAACATAGGCAGGTGCAGGTGCTGAGGGCAGGTGTGGTCAGAAGCGGTCTCGAGAGCAGGAGGCAGTGGTGGGGCCCTGTGACCAGAACGCAAGGCAGGGACCAAGGCTTTTGCAAGGTGTCAGCACAGCCCATCGGGGGCTACCACACCTCAAGCAAGGCCAGTGCCAGAGGTGCAGAAACAAGGCCACTGGTCTACCATATCAGGCACCCGTGGAAGAACCCCTCCTCCAGCCCTGAGAACACATAGGCCCCCCTGCAAGGAAAGTGGGAAAATTCCTGGGAGAGTGAGCATTTACCCAAAACAGACAGTACCGCCCATCCCAACATCAGTGGGAATTTGGAACAAGGTAAGAACAGTCAGAATTAAAGAACATTTTGTTGTGCATTCATTCCATCTGTAGGGTATATAATTCTGCCTCTCATACAATACTGATTTTGTCCTCCACTGGGTCAAGATGATCTTTCAGGTTCTCAAGCCTCCCAAATTGGCCATACTTCTTGATTTCTCTGATGCTCTCAGCACATTTGTTTTTCCTTGGTGCTTCTGAGATGCTTCCTCTCTCCATCCTTGATCTCTCACTCATAACCATTCTTCTTAACCTGTCACATGTAGGTGTCTACTCCTCCAGTGTCTCCCAGAGGAAGCCAACTCCTCCTTCTCCCATTAGCCTGCGTCTCATTACCTTCACACTTACTTCCCATGATATGAACTCCTACACGGGAACACACCTTGTGTCTTGTCCTGAACCCAACGTAGTAATGTTTAGAGTGTGGGCCCTCAACAACAAAACATGTATGCATGCATCAATGATCTTGACTCTTATAGCCACCCTCTGAGGTGGAGGGCAGGTATCATTATTCTCATTTACAAATAGACATATAGCTCAGAGAAGTCCCTTGACTTGTCCAGGGTTGAATAGTGAGTAAAAAGAATCTTTACCAAATTGGTCCCAAGGTCAATAAGCTTCCAGACCCCACACTGCATCCACCTAGAGCATCTGGATCTTGGCCTCTAATACTGCTCCCCACCAGAGAGAATGATAGATGATAGACAGGTAGACAGACGATAGATAGATGACTGATAGATATTAATGGATACATGTGGGGAGGGGTAAGGGTGGTCAGAGAGGACACAAATGATAAAAAGCCAATGGGGTAAAACTTTAATAGCTGAATCTAATTAAAGGGTAAAAGGGTATTCTTTGTACTCTTCTTATTCTAACTTTTGTGTAAGTTTGAAATTATTTTCACACAAAAAGTTAAAACCACAACAAAAATTACCTGTTTCACTTTTCATTTCTAGGTGCTTTTCCATTTGCTGGATAGCAACTAGCTCTAATGCTAAAGTAATCCTCTGGGATGTTAGGAGCTGACAGGATGCTTCCGGAAATGCCCATTTCTGTCTCAGGTCCCTCTGCAGCAGCCACTCTGGAGGACAGAATGGCTTTGCTGCTTGACTCAGGCAGGACCCCCCGCCACGGGGAGTCTGCCCACACCCAAATGCACTCTAATTTTCTTCTTAGGTTTCAGTTGCTCCAACCCAACCCCACTGGCTTCGAAGGCAGCAAACCCACCCTAACTGGGTTTCTTGACATTTTCTTGGGCGTCTTTAGCTTATTATTTAACAAGTAGGACGTAAGTAGGTGCAAACGCATGGAGGTTCACGCCTGGAGCCCTGTTTCCGCGTTCCCAAAGAGGGTCACTCCCAAGTCGCTCTTCCCCTGACGTCTCCACTTGGAGCCTGGCTGGCACTGCAAGCCCTTCGCCTACCTGCGCTCGTCTCCTCACCGCTCCTCCAGCCGCGGAAGGCGCGGGGTAAGGCTGGAGGGGGGTGGGACGCGGGAGGAGGGAGGAAGCTCGGGGCCCGGGGGGGCGGGTAGAGCGCGCGGGGCTGGGAGGGGAGGAGCTGGGGCGCCGGGAGGAAGACCAAGGGAGACCCGGGGTCCGTGGGGAGGAAGGGGCGCGGGGCGGGGCCGCGGGCGCGGGGGGCGGAGCCGGCGGGCACCGGGTGCACCCAGGGCCGGCGGCCGGCGGGGAACTCGGCGGCTGGCCCACGCGCTCCAGCCGCCCCGCG
>NC_058414.1:105731664-105741627 GCF_002201575.2 Neomonachus schauinslandi | reverse complement strand
GGCGGGGAACTCGGCGGCTGGCCCACGCGCTCCAGCCGCCCCGCGGCAGCTGCAGGGCGCGGGGCGCTCGGACCGCCGGAGCCGGGGGTGCGCGCCCGCGGCTCGGCGCATGTTGGCATCGGCCGAGCCGCGATGAGGGCGCCCGCGCTGCTGACCTGCTGTGGCTGGCTGCTCGCCCCAGTGAGTGCGTCCTGCGACCCCCGCGCTGCCTCCACCCCGACACGCGTCCTCCCTCCGGGGAGAGGAGCGCGGCTCGCGCCGGCTGCGCTTCCCTCCCGCGTCCAGGCGCGGGGCTCGGGGCGGGCCCGGGGACGCTCGCCCGCCGGAGTCGGGGGCCCGGGGTCGGGAACGGGGTCCCGTCTGGGGAGCGGGTCACAGCTAGGGCTCGGGCAGGGAGCCTGCGTTTGTCGGCTCCGTCCGCCTCCCTGGATTTGCCAGAAGCAGGGTCCAGTTTCCTCCAAGACGCCGGTCAAAGAGGAGCTGGTTTCGGCCGCCTCTTTCCGAGGCGTGAGGCGGGCCGTGCCTGGCCGTCGCGGCGCCCGAGAGCGACACGGGGGTCAGGGCTACGCCAGCTGCGCGGGCTTCACATTGGAGTTTGCCTCGTCGCTGAATACTTCTTCCACTTCCTGGTACTCGGCCCTGGTTCGTATTTGCTTGAGTGTGTTTCGGAGGGAGACGGTGTGGCTGAAGAAAGTTTCCTTCCGGGAATACTCTGGTTCCTTCGCCCTTGTTGGAGGGCAGTGGAACAAGTAACACCCTCAACAGTGGCTTGTTGAAGGGCTGCATGAGTGGATTCTCGAATTCTCAGGAATTCTTCCTTGTACTCGAAGGACATTGCCAACCCGGTCGCTTGCCTTCCTCCCACGCCGAAGCCGGGCTTGCTCGTTTGTGCGCATCGCAGCCGCATCACCGGCCCCCCGACTCATAGCCCCTCTGAGGTTGTGACGCGAAGGACAGAGCTGCGTAGGGAGGTTGTCGTTGCTGCGCGAATCTCGTTATTTAGGGCGTGAGAACCTAGGAAACGCGCTTGCCTGGTGTGAAGGCTGCCAGGTCTGTCCTCCCTCCGAGGAATGGAGGTTTAAGAAGACCCTTGTTGGGCATCTGGGTGGCTCGGTTGGTTAAGCGACTGCCTTCGGCTCGGGTCGTGATCCCGGAGTCCCGGGATCGAGTCCCGCATCCGCTCCCTGCTCAGCGGGGAGTCTGCTTCTCCCTCTGGCCCTCCCGACCCTCCCCCCTCTCATGTGCTCTCTCTCCCTCATTCTCTCTCTCTCTCAAATAAGTAAATAAAATCTTAAAAAAGAATTGTAAGAAGACCCTTGTTAGTAATTTTAATGCTTTGAAAGATCTAGTTTGTTAGACGTACCAGGAATTATTCTGGCTAATGCAGCTTTGATTTCTAAGAGTTCCCAAAGTAAGTCATTGCTCTGCATATTAAAGAATATCAGGAACCATAGTGTCTTTTTATACCTTGACAAACATTTTTTAAGTCAACATAATTTTCCCTATTCTGAAACTTAAAGACCACTGACTTGTTCATATGGAAAAGTATAGTCTGTTTGAAACCAGGAGTTTCTAACAGTTGGTGGTTGTCCAGTAATGAGCTTGGGGGGAGGAACTTGGTGTCTTTTTAAAAATGAGGGTAAATGTGGCAAAAGTATCAGCGTTTAGTTCTTTTAATTCTGTTTAGGAACTTTATTCCTGGTGAGAGTCCTAATTAAGCATGTTGATAGTGGGGTAATTAAATACAGGTGGCCATAACATACCCAGAGTATGATAGTCTTACAGGAAAAGTAAAATTTCGTTCAGACACAGGAGGGGTGAGTACTTGGGGTGGGGAGAAATAAAAAAAAGAATGTTGGATTTTCGTAAAGACAGAGATCAGAGACTGTTTTCTTCTAAGACTGAAATGTGCAGTTTTGTCTTTTGCACACATCAATAGGCAACACTAATCACTATCTGTGCCACAACTTTAGTTCCTATGACAGATCACGATGGGAAGTCACCCACCTCTTGTTAGTGGCAGCCGTGGTGATAACACCCAGCTCTCTCTTCCTCTCACTACTTACTCCTCTTATCTTTTTGAAAATCTTCTTCGCACCAAATTCTGAAGTTTCAGATGTGACCTGCAGGCTCTACAAATAAAGTTATCCTGTTAGAGGGGCGCCTGGGTGGCTTAGTCGTTAAGCGTCTGCCTTCAGCTCAGGTCATGATCCCAGGGTCCTGGAATGGAGCCCCGCATCGGGCTCCCTGCTCTGCGGGAAGCCTGCTTCTCCCTCTCCCACTCCCCCTGCTTGTGTTCCCTCTCTTGCTGTGTCTCTCTCTCTGTCAAATAAATAAATAAAAATCTCAAAAAAAAAAAAAGTTATCCTGTTAGAACCCTGTTCAGTGAGTGCAGAGGCTGTCCTTAGATGAGGCGTGCTGGCGTCTGGAGATAGCATGTGGTCATTAAAAATAGTCTTATGAGTAGACATGTATGTACTTTAATTAAATCAAGGGCTATGAAATGGAGGACTCAAATATTGAAAGATCATTGGATTAAAAAACTCTACTGCTGCCAAATTAGTACCAACAACATACAATGTATTATGTTAGTAAGTTGTTTTCCTGCTCAGAAAAAAATTTTTCTATTAGGTTTATATTTGTGTTATGAGTCCTTTACAAAGTAATTTTTTTTTAAATAACCATGCCAGAAATATGAAGGTGATTGCTTTTAAGTAAGTGTTATTTGGGGAACAGCTTAGAACCATGAGCTGTTTTGTTTTGTTTTATTTTGTTTTGTTTTGTAGAAGTGTTGTTTAACTTTCCTCTTACAGTGAAATTTTTAGTTACTTCCATTTTTATAAACCTTGACCAGGTGACCAGTGTTCACCCAGAATGTCGATTTCATCTGGAAATACAGGAGGAAGAGACAAAATGTGCAGAGCTTCTAAGGACTCAAACAGAAAAATACAAAGGTAAGGTAGCGGCTTGGTGAGTACAGCGGTCTCAGTTGGATAAGCTGACAGGCAAATAGCTCACGCCTCACTCTAAAAATTGAGTTTTAAGGTAACCTGCATTTTCAAAAAAAAAGTCTGTTTCCACTGTTTTTTAATGAACTGCTGGTAAAACTCATATGAATATTGGGGGCCGGGGAATCCTTCCCATAATAAACCTTTTAAAAGAAAGCTTTTATCCTTAACAGTAACAATAGCCATGGTTCGACATAATAGCAACAGTTACTAAAATAATTTCATGGGCATTGTTATGCTTTGCAAAAGCAACTCCATTTTCCATGGAATGAGTATTTATCTGATTTCTTGCACTTAAAAATTTTAGTCACATCACAGATGATTTTAATCCAGTTAATAATGGTGGAAACATCAGAAATCAAATAGGGAAATGAGACTTTTGTTTTCCTGAAGACAGACCTATTGTGAATACAGTGCATTTGCTCATTTTATTTTCTCCAGGTCAAAGAGCACATGCTGGGACCACATGCACTCCAGCTAGGCACATTCACAAGTCTATAAATTCAGAAGGTTCTGTGATAGCACTCAAATTATAACAGTAGCAAAAACCTTTTGTCTTTCATCTCCATTCATTTTCAAGACAAAAGTTAAAATCAAAGTAAGACTATGTGTTAAAACAGTTTATTGTCCTGCAGAGGGACTTGAGACCAGAAGTTACACACATAAGCTTTGTTCTAGACCAGCACTGCCTTGAAGAAATAGTATGTAAACCACATAGATAATTTTTAATATTCTAGTTGTCCCATTAAAAAAGTAATAAAAAAGTGAAATTAATTTTAATATACTTTATCCAAAAATATCCAAATCGTTATCATTTCAACTTGTAATCAATATAAAATATGGATGAGAAATTTTGAATTTTTTTTATACTGGGTCTTAAAAATCCAGCATTTGATTTGCACTCACAGAACATCACAATGTGGACCCACCACGTTTCAGGGACTCGCAGCTCCCAGTGGCTCCCACGCTGGACAGTAGGGCTTCAGATGGCTACTGAAATAGGGATCCTGTCCTTTCTGGTCCCCTGTGGAGCCTCCACTTCCTCAGCTGAAAAATGACGTCTCTGACCCCAGGATTCCTCCAACCTTAAAGATCTGTGATTTTTGTAATGCATACACTGCATCTTCCAAATGGTCTGGTAGAGCTCTGACCAGGGAAAGGCAAATGAAGTAGATCAGCTCCACAGCTAAGGTGGACCGAGTGTCAATCCTATGCAAAGCCATGTGCTGACCATTAGCCAGCTCTGAGGAGAGATGAGACACAGGTTCTGCCACCCAGGGCCTTGAAACCAATCTTCATGGCCACTGAGGTCTGTTACCTTCAGTGAAAATTAAGAGACTTAGGAAAAATAAATGCAGAGGAGCCAGACTTTAGAATCGTCTGGTGAGTGGCCAGTGAACCCAGATCCCAGCAGCACCATCCATGAGACCTCCTGCATGGAGACGGGTGGGCCAGCATGCTGTCTGCTACATCCTCAGTAGGTGACCCTTGGCCGTCCGAAGACTCCTGGGGACTGGGAACTCTACCCCTCATGCCATCATTCCTGGTCAGGTCGTTGACGTGCTCTGAGGCTGCCCACAAGTGGTGTTCACTCACTGGCATTAACTGTTCCCCTGGAGCAGCAGTGAACAGAACCACTTCTTCACGGGATTTCATCTTCCAGTGTCCGAAGGGCATTCATAGGCTCTGTGGGACCTCACGCTGCCCATTCCTGCCACCTGCTCCCGGACATACTTCCCAGGCCCTCTGCCACAAGCCGTGGACACACACAGACACTCCCAAAATGGGGAAGGGAGGAAGAGTGCAATTGACATTGCTGGCATGTGGTCATAAAGAAAAAGCAGACAAGCTGTACTCGGTTTTATTACTCTTGGTGGATCCCTTACAGACGGCGCGCCTGTCCCTAGCCTGCAGCTGGACAACTTCTCCCCTTCCCTTGCTCCTCTCACAGCTGATGTTTTAGGGAAAAGCTCCTGGAATACTTCGTGCTTCTTTCCTGTTCTTCTTTATTTCCCACATTCATCAAGAACATTTTGTTAACAAGTAGAACACTGGCACTATTTCAGTGGGCAACAAGGAATACTTAACACTTAAAAAACAGCATATGGCTCCTGACTTTCCCGCAGAGGAATCCCCTCACAGTTGGCCTGGGCTTGGCTGGAGAGTGGACAGCGCAGGGCGGAGGGGCCTTGTGCCCGTGACTCACTTGACAGGCGCTGTGTGATGAGAAATGGGACGAGTTCAGGGAAGTCAAGTTTTCTGCCATTATGAAATAGGGTGTTAGGATCACCACAATCAGGGGCTTTTTTTATACATGAAAGAATCTTTATTACCGGTTACCTCGCATAGATGGAGTGTGGCATTAGTTCACTCAAAACAATGTCCTTTTAGTTTTACTCTGTTCCAAAGACACAGGTCTCACCCCTAGTCCCTGGCCAACCCTTCATGAGGATAAGGTGTCGGCCTATGGGAGAGCTGATGGCCTTGTGGCTGGGCAGGGGTGGCACATGGTGCAGTGGGGATGTTGGGGACTGTCTCCTTACAACCCTCGGCTGTTACTGTGAGGAAATGCAGGTTCCAAATTGCCCAGCTTTGTATTTTCAGAGAATATCCAAAATGCAAACTTTACCTAAAATATTCCGATTTCTTAAAAGTTTACAACTAGTTCTTTTAAAAAAGCTTTGCAGGAGACCGGCAGACCTCCTGCAGGACAGGCAGGCAGATCCTGTGAGCTGCCGATTGCGCTCTCCAGGATGGCTGGACCACTCAGGCCTATCCCCACCATTGGACAGCACCTCATAGTACAAAGATGGGTCAGGACATCTTAGATATTCAGTAGAGTCTCTGTCACAGGTACCTCCTGCCTCGGTTCAGAGTTTCTCAGGGGTGATCTGTATGTGACCCACATCAGACAGCTGGATGGCAATACCTAAGGGCAGAGTCTTTGAAAATCACTAGTTCACCTTGACATCAGCTTAAGCAGAAAGAACATGGTAGTTTTAGATGAAGGCTGTAAAAGATCTTCCTTGTTTGGAGTGGTGGAGAATGATGTCACTCAGTTTTCTTGCAATGACAAGTATCAGTCCTGGACATTTTCCTATATTGAAGGCTCTTATTACTAATATTAGCTCTATAGCCAAAATATCTGCATGTGACTCATTTCACCTTTTGACTTGCAGGAAGAGCCTGCTGCTACCAGGCCAGCCGCCCTTCAGGAGAAAAGTGGCAGTGTGACTGGGTTTAGGCCTGGCCACCCTTCAGCTTTCTGTAAAGAGGGACAACTTGTGTTCTAAATTCCTTTTTTTTCCTTTTTACTCGTTGGAATATGCATGGCTCAAATGCCAGAGATATAAATAGTAATAAGTTACCAAAATAAAGATACTGTAGACGAGGTAAACCAGAAGCAGTAAGTGAAGGCATTCTGACCGGATGAGAGGAGAGTTGTACATTTGCTTCATGAAATTAAAAGCGAGAGGGTCTGTAGTGCATACTTTTAAATTCTGTAGGATTAAGAAGTTGGTGTGAAAACAGAAACCAGGAAAAACTAGTTTTCAATTTAGCAAGGTAATGCGTATAAATCCAACGAGGAGTTCTTTTTATTATGTGCTGAATCTAAAGCAAATGCAAACACATAAATCCAGTCAAAAGACAATTTCAATTCTAAACCCTTTTAAAGAATTCACTGTATAAGAAAGAAAAGCTTAGGAGGTATTTAGGCTTTGTCATTTAATGCTGATTCATGGATAAAACTAACTTAATCCTACTAATGGATGTATGAGGCTCTCCGAGGCCACTGATGCCTAAAAACATAGCTAAAATCCGGCACTGTTCCCTAGCGGCAGCCTGTGCTGACCTGCAGAGGGGAGGGAATGAGTCAGCCACTCAGGCTTTGCCCAGTTTTCCTGCCTGTGCACAGAGTGGAGAGGAACTCTTATGTGACTTTGTATTATTTACGCCTAGATCTGGAGGGGCTGTGGCCTGTGTCTGGGCGGAGCAGAGGGGGACCCGTATTTTCTTGATAGCTCCATATTCGGAGCTGTCCCATTAAGGTGCACGGCTGAACGGGGTATGGTGGCGAATGTTAGCTTAGGACCAGCACCATGGGAGGTGCTAGACTAAAAAACTTCCTTTTCTTTGACTTGGATCTACTTGTCAAGCGCTGTGAGGGGTTTGGACTTCCCCTCCTTGCAAGCTGACAAGTTAGCTTGCATGGTTTCATAGATGCCAAAGACTTGGGACCCTGGGTCAGAGACAGACTTGGTTGCTCCTGGCACACGAGCAGCTTGGGAGCCATGTTCACATAGTTCCCTTTTCCCAAGTCCCACGGGAGCGGTGCAGAACAGCCACGTGATGCAGTGCCCACGGCCATCCATGTCACAGCTGAGGAGCCCCCAGTGTCCCAAGGAGGCTGCTGGTGCCCCTGCCCAGCTTTTGCTCCCGAGAACGATGCTCTCTCATTTATTGTGCTCAGGCCAGACGGAAGCACCGTCTCTGTCCAACAAGCCCCTTTCACAGACGTCCTCTTCCCGAGACACGCCCAGAGAGAACTGTCTCCAGCACCAGCAGAGTGGCTTCTCTGCACGGCTGAGCTCCTTCTGATTCTCCACAGCATGATGGCTGTGGCCACTGCTCACAGTCCCGTGTTGTGCTGGTCCTCAAGGGGGAGACGGCATCTTGCTCCCATCACAGTCCCGAGTCTTACACAGTACCTGGCATTTAAAAAGGCATTGAATAAGCTTTTGCTGAACACATTAATGAAAATTAAAAATTAAGTGATATATGCACATGGGAGAAAAACCATTCAAACACACATCTAATGACAGGTATTTCCCACTGCAGACCTCCAGCGCCCTCCCTGGAGACAGCCTCTCCCTTGTCCCCCCGATGAGGCATGCACACACAGGACACACACTCACCCTGCTCCTCGCTTCTCTCCTACAAATGGAAGCCACGTACCGTACGCCCTTATGCTCCGGTCTGGACTTTGTGTTTCTTTTTTGTTTTTAACTTCAGCAGTATATTTGGAGACGATTCTTTATTGGTTTAAATATTCTGCTAAGAGCTGTGTAGTATTCTAACATATTTCATTATCTGTCCCAGGCTCCTGGGCTTTTAGGTAGCTTATAAGCCATGCTCTAGTGACAGCATTTGTTTATGTGAATAAAAATATTTCACCAGCATTTGAGGATGGACTTCAAGCCACTGATCACGAAATCATATCGCCAAATAACATCATTTTCACAGCGTCCTTATTTCTGTGATTGTTGTGTCACATAAAATAAAAGTAATTACATCCCATTTTACATCCAGTCTTTCCCTGCACTTTTCATCACAGAGGGAACTAGACAGTTTCATGAATGGGTTCCCTCTAAGAAAATCAAGTGGGGAAGGTGTCTCCTCTTCTGCAAACTCTTCTTGGACGCACACCAGGCGGGGGTGCCTGTTTCTGCCACTGTGGCCCGTGCAGAGCCCTGCTATCGCGTGCATCGTCTGCTCGGAGATTGTCCTTCTCCCTGTGGAGCATGAGCTCTTGAAGAGCAAGCGCTGTGTCGATGGCTTTCTATTCCTGGTCCTCAGCGGACGTGCAAGTCGAGGCATAAACAGAGTACCCACCGTCTTCTACTCATGTGGGTCTGAAGGGAGCCATGCTGGGAGTCGGGGCACAGCCAAGGAGTGAGTCAGGGTGATGCCAGACCCGTTTCCTCCCTTTCCCTTTCCCTCTGATGCAAGTAGGCCCTTGTTCTAGGCCAAACATCTCTGTGGCCAATAAGTTAAAGAGACTGGTGTGTTTTTTCCCTTAGGACTGGGTCTTTTGTTTTGTAACTAGGTTTCTCCTAATTCTAAACTCCTTAAAATCAACTAGTAGCCTTGGATATTTAAATAACCAATAATTATTTATCAAGTTTTCTGAAAGTAATGACTTAAAATTTACTTTTTATGGGAAATGAATCTCACTGAAAAAAATTCTACCCTGAATTAAATTTTTGTGTTTAGACTCCTACCGGGAATCATAAACAAGAAATCCATTTCTAGCAGATAGGGCGTCTGCACACCTAGAAGCCACGGTGATTGCTGATCTTGTTTGGAAGAAGAAAGCTGTAACCTGACACTCTGTTAAATCACAGGAAGGGACTTCCAAGTGGACTCACACTGCCCTGGTTTGGACCAGGTTAGCTTCTCTGTCCTTTCTTCTAAGGCCGGCCAAGTCTCTGCTGCTGGTGACCCCAAGACTCAGCTCAGCGGCTGGTTGACCGTCTGCACTGCTTCTGCCCCTTCGCTTTGTGTGCTCCCTCCTTAGCTCAGATTTCCTCCTCCCTCTGGATTCTCACCGCAGTGGGGGCACATTCTGCTGCTTTTCGGGTTAGTAGGAATTGGGTTTCCTCTTTAGATGACCCCTGGCAGCACAGGTTCTCATTCCACCGATGTTTTGTGATCTCCTGTGCTGTGTTTACAGGCTGGAGTTTCTGCACCCTGCCGCCTCTGGGGCCTCCTCCCTTGGCACGGGAGCGCTGTGTGGAGGCTCTGAGCCCCAGGCACTTCTGCTGTGTGCACTGCATGGCAGACACAGCCCTGGTCTCCTCCTGGGCTCCCCCAGCTGCCATGGCCGCGGGGCTGGTGCTCCCGTTGGAGGGTGGGTTCCGCTACCACATGACCTCTCACCTTCGTGCTGGCTTTCGGTCTTGCCTGTTTTTGATTGCTTGGGCAGATGGCAGCCCTTCCTGACAGGGACTTGGAGATGTGAGCTGTTCCGTTGCAAGACTTTCTCGAGTTTTCTGGGTCATGCACCAGGGACTGCCTCAAAATGTGGCCAAAACCAGAGCCTCTGGTTTTGAGTGGTTGCCTTGTAGCACAGAATGAGTGAGAACGAGGATGTGCTGTTGTCGTGGCTGAGGCATCAGCTGATTCTGCCTTGCATTAACTTTTGCAGCATGTTTTTATTAAGTGTATACCAAGA